>NC_034601.1:64871120-64877951 GCF_900095145.1 Mus pahari
TTCTTCTTCTTCTTCTTCTTCTTCTTCTTCTTCTTCTTCTTCTTCTTCTTCTTCTTCTTCTTCTTCTTCTTCTTCTTCTTCTTCTTCTTCTTCATCTCCTAAGTTTTAACATTGTGAATCACCATGGAATTTCCCCTTTTCTCTTTTTCTTCCTCTCCAACTCGTCTCCTCTCCCTACTGTCCAAACATTGAATTTAATGTTGTTTTCAGGATAGTGGCATTCATGTGTTAGTAGAGACCGTTACATTGGATGTAGGACTATCATTTTACAGAAGAATGATAGAGCATATCTGAAGTCTTGTGGGTAGATCCCTAGTATGAAAGGAAAAAGAAAAAGAAAGAGAAAATGAGATGGGGAAAGACTCTGCATGTGTGTACACTTTTGTCCATATGTGAGTATGTATGTATGTGTGTGTGTGTGCGTGTGTATTGTATTGACCCACAATATGAATATGCTCACAATAAATACATTATATTTTCATAACTTCCTTTATCTAAGTAAATCCAATTCATAAACACAATCTCCTCCCTTGTTGGCTAAAACAAGGTTGGAATTCCCCCAGAGCTCATTCTGGTGGCTTTGTCATGCTTCATGTGTGTGCTTGAAGGTTGAGTCACTTCATTTTCTCATTGCTGTGACAAAGTACCAAATGGGAGAAACTTAGAAGAAGGATTGATTATGGCTCAGGATGTGAGAGATGAAGTCTTTCAGAGCAAGAAACACTGCGGCTGAAATCTGACATGGCTGGTTCCGTTGTGCCCTTGTTGGAGAAGCAGACTGAGGGAGACACTTGGCCTCGGCTTGCCTTCTCCTTCTCTCTCTCCCTTTTCTTCACTTCCAGAATCCAGCCTTGGTGATGCTGCTACCAGCACACCAAAGAAGATGATGATCATTCTTCATCGGTTCATGACAACAATGAATGTTAACTCTCACAGCAATGTAAAAAACAAAAAACCTTGATGACACAAATAATTTTTATTATTATCTTATAATTATTATAATTATTTTTAGATAATTTTTATCTATAAGCAGAACATTAGATGTAAATGAAGATCTCTCTCTCTCTCTCTCTCTCTCTCTCTCTCTCTCAATATAAATAGGAACTGAAGAACTTAGAGAAGTACAGAGCCAAGAATGAAAACCTCTTAAAAAGATCTTAAGGAGGACACTCTAGAGAGAGAAAAACTGAATTTAGTAGGGCAGTTAGACTATTAGAGGTATGTGTTTACAAAGGAAGGAAATGTATTCAGTAGTGAAATTACATTGACTCAATATGCTCCAAGCACAGAAAACATACAGGTGAGATCAGACTTAGGGCAGAAGAGACCAATAGCTAAATGTAAGTCACTCTTCTTTCTTTTTCTTTTGTGTTAATATTTCATTTTTTCTACACTGAAAACAGTTCATTCCTATGCAAGTACGGATACAATAGATCTTTCTGGCCATCTTCAGGTTGGAAAATCCTTGGTCTCAGTGGAAATTCCTGGTGGCAGTAGTCATTGATCTAATCAGATTGGGAGAAGTATGAAGGGAAGGTATAACTATGGGAGCTATAGGTTTTCCTACCACCACCTTCCCCCCACCCCTGCCCCAATTGCCACTATGTGTAGTTAATATATATTTGAAGAAAATTTTAGTTCGTTATTTAAGAGCTGAAGAATGAATGGCTTCAGTAATCTGAATTAATTAAAGATGCTGAAATATGAATGAAATGGGGACTGTCTTTTTCACCTTCAAGTATCAGTACCAGTATGTGTCAGGACACAACTTTAGTGAGTGAGTGTTCCTTAGCAAATCCTTCTGCATCATTTGTTTGCTGCTATAGTTTTTGAAATGGAATCTTACTGTGTTGCTGAGGTTAGTGTTCAATATCTAGCTCAAGAGATGCTGCTGCCTCATCCTCCCAAGGGTTGAGAGTACAAGCAAGTGCCACTGAACCCAGTTAATTTTAGCTTACAGTTTTACTAACAGAAATGCAATACTATACAGGTTTCTAAATGGAACTTTTTTTTTTACAGAATATTTTCATTGCCTTTTAAATATTTATTTATTTATGAGTGCTCTGTCTTCATGCACATCAGAAGAAGAAATCAAATTCCATTATAGATGGTTGAGAGCTACCTTGTAGGGGCTGGGAATTGAACTCAAGACCTCTTGAAGAGCAGCCAGTGCTCTTAACCGCTGGAACCAATGGAACATTCTTAAGCTGTCTCAGGTAAACTTGTAAATCATTCTTCCAGTTCATAAGAGAGACAGCTTACAATTGTTGCTCTGACCTGGTTCTCAAACCACACATGTGGGAGGAACTGCCCTACTTTTCTAGCTGGCTGAGATATGCTTTTGACATTACTTGGGAACTATTCAAACTAAGCCTTTGCTTAAAGAAGAAATGAAAGGAATTTTAAAATGTGGACTATGGGCAGATAGTGACAGTTAACCATACGACCAATGGCTGTGTTCATTGCTATGAATATTTATTAAAGGATTATTCAACAGCCTTGGCAGTATTCTAAAGGCCTTAGCATGTTGGTACAAAGCATTAGATTTTTATCTCTTCATGCCTTGGTGTTGCCAGATACTTTTCGGTTGCTACAACCATAGGCTTTTTAGATCTATGCTAGCCAAGTTCAGCTTCTCAAGGGTCTTGACTTAGAAGTGAGGATCAGTGGTCTAGACTGTTTAACCACTTGTTC
Organism: Mus pahari; assembly: GCF_900095145.1. Lineage (NCBI taxonomy): Eukaryota > Metazoa > Chordata > Mammalia > Rodentia > Muridae > Mus > Mus pahari. Next base: position 64,873,815 of record NC_034601.1, read on the forward strand.
ACATGTTTTCTTCTAACTCACAGCCTGCCTCAGGACTTTTTTCTCAGTACATTCTGTTTTCATTGTGGTTCTTGCTGTGGGCTCTTGCCTCTCAGACTTGTCCTTCAAGACTTAGGAGTTGGAGTCTCTTATTTGAGTCCTAGACATTTTTTTGCTAGCACCTTCTCAAGTGATTCTCCGCAGAATCTGGGAAAGATTTGTTCTACCTTTTCTTTGAGCTCCATTGTTGCAAATGACGTCTTTTCTCTTTATCTTACTGCACCAGTGAACACCCAGAGATACTGTGGGTTAGATATGGGAAGTGGGATTTGGTACCCAAATGATGGACTCCGGATTGGAATCCTGAATCCGTAGATAGTCTTAGCTCAGGTGTGGGAAGGCCGCCTAGTGTACTGGAAGGCTTGGTGGTGGATCCTAATCCATAGTCATGATAACACAGAGCTCAAGTACCTTACTCACTGAGTCAGTCACTCTGGGTGGGTCACTGGACTGTCACTAGTTTCTTCCAGGATCACATGTGTCAGAGAATCTTAGAGTTTAACCTTTTTGGTTTTGTTTGTTTTGTTTCGTTTTAACATTTCTGGAAGGTATTTGCTCCTTATCTTGCAAAGTTTTTTTTTTTTTGTAATTATAAGGACTACATTATTGATCTACTAGTATGGTTCTTTTCTTTTTCTTTTTTTTTACAAAATTGTTTAAAATCTAGGAAGAAAGGACTGGAGAGATTGCGTAGAGGTTGAGAGCAGTGGCTGCTCTTCTAGAGGTCCTGAGTCCAATTCCCAGCAACTGCAAGGTGGTTTGTAATCATCTATAATGAGATCTGGTGCCCCCTTTTGGCCTGCAGGTATACATGCAGGCAAAACTCTGTGTGTGTGTGTGTGTGTGTGTGTGTGTGTGTGTGTNTNTNTATATATATNTGTGTGTGTGTGTGTGTNTATATATATATATATATATATATATATAATCTTAAAAAATAAAAATCCATAAACAAATCATTTGACACCTACTCTATTTTCAGATTTTAGGAGGTAATAATAAAATGATAACTATGTCTTTAGCTTTTTTGGGGGGGTCTCCTCTCACCTGTCTTCCTTTGCTCTCCCAAGTGGTTTTATTTTTGTTGTTGTTTTGGGGGGGGTGCACACACAGACTTTGTCCTTTTTTTTTTTTTTTCCTGTGTTTGTTTAGGCAGTCTCATGTTATCCAGAGTGCCCTCACTATGTCCTCGAGGGTAACACTAAACTTCTAGTCCTCTTGCCTCAGCCTCCCAAGTGATAATATTCATGTAGCACCCTGTTTGTTGGATGCTGGGGGGTCCTACCTACGGTTTGTCCATGACAAATATTAGCTCCAGCAACAGAGGGAATCCCCAGCCCCAGATACACCCCTCGTTTCTTAGATGGGAAAAAGAATCTCCCTTTAATATACTTTAAAACTTGTGATATTTGATGCTCATTTTAAAGGCCAGTCCTAAGTGAAACTGTGTCGTGTTATTAATGAGAAAATGCTTGGGCATATTTGCCTAGGATGGGAGAAGGGGGAATGGATTGGAGGAATATTATATAAACACAAACTATCTCCAGACACTGGGTTCAGTCATGTTTCTTTCATTTTTTTTTTTTTAATCAGAGAGGCACATAGTCTGGTCAGTGCTCCGGAGTTGACACCTCAACTTTCCACATCCCAACACTATAATGGCCTAAAACAAAAGAGGAGAGATCCTTGTACTGGCTGGTTTTGTGTATTAACTTGACACAGGCTGGAGTTATCACAGAGAAAGGAGTTTCAGTTGGGGAAATGCCTTCACGAGATCCAGCTGTAAGGCTTTCTCTCAATTAGTGATCAAGGGGGGAGGTCCCCTTGTGGGTGGTGCGATCTCTGGGCTGGTAGTCTTGGTTCTATAAGAGAGCAGGCTGAGCAAGCCAGGGGAGGCAAGCCAGTAAAGAACATCCATCCATGGCCTCTGCATCAGCTCCTGCTTCCTGACCTGCTTGAGTTCCAGTCCTGACTTCTTTCAGTGATGAACAGCAATGTGGAAATGTAAGCTGAATAAACCCTTTCCTTCTCAATTTGTTTCTTGTTCATGATGTTTGTGCAGGAATAGAAACCCTGACTAAGACAATCCTCTTTTTGGTAGTTAGTGTATGTTATCATTTCTCTTTTCCTCTAATTTTTGTCTTGGTTCCTTCCTCTCTACTCCTGTTTGGAGACATCAAGTATAAACAGATGTACTCACCATCTACAAAACAATCTCTTTCCATAGGAGTCTAGACCAAAGTTTCAAACGACAAGAATGTTTGTTCAAACTCTTGTTTTCATATGAGATTGTACACTATTTAATAATAGTGATTTAACTCTGTCTGCACACAACAATAACTTGACTGTTTTTAATTTGATATGCAATACAAAATCACATGTGTGTTCATATGATTTCATATAGAATAATTACTGTAATGTTTGGCTCTGGGCTTTTTTTTTTTTGAAAGATAAACTTCAGAAATGTGAAGCTATAATTTTCCACATGAGCTTCTGCTGGGCATGTCACCGTAGAAGTCTGTGTCCATGCCACACACACACCATAGAGATGTGAAGTGATACTGTGTTCTCTAATGGTCAATTAGGAATGTACAGTAAGTGGGGTTTATTGAAGGCTTGTTTCATTTTACTTTGGTCGTGGGCATATTCTCAGTTCCTGATCAAGGAAGTCCATGCAGTGCTATATGAGATTTCCAGGCAATTAGCAATCTAATCAATATGTGATTCAAAAAACCACTAGCAGCAGAAGAAAACTAAAATTAGTTATCCTTCCTGTTCATGTACCTACATCATGGTCCTTTGCCTTATACTCCTTCATCCTGACTGTTAAAACTAGGTGTTTCATATGTGAGTTTCCATAATAGTCCAATTTTTACTAGCTATCTGTCTTTGTGAATAGAGTTATACTATATTTTTTGAGGGGGAGTCATAGTTTATTGGTTACAGCAATACTCTTCTTGTATTTTAGGGAAAGTGTCCTGTATATCAGAATGGCAGTTAGTTTCTCAAATGCAGTGTGGTGGATAATTTATGTCAACTTGACACAGACTAAAGTCATCTTCGACGAGAGAACACCAATTGAGAAAATGCCTCCAGAAGATTGGGCTGTCCGCAAGTGTGTAGGGCATTTTCTTAATTAGTGATTGGTGTGGGACTGCCCATTGTGAGTGGAGCCACTGCTGGGTGGGTTATCTTTGGTTCTGTAAGAAAGTAGACTGAAGGGCTTGGTGAGATGGCTCAGTGGGTAAGAGCACCCGACTGCTCTTCCGAAGGTCCGGAGTTCAAATCCCAGCAACCACATGGTGGCTTATAACCATCCGTAACAAGATCTGACACCCTCTTCTGGAGTGTCTGAAGACAGCTACAGTGTACTTACATATAATAAATAAATAAATCTTTAAAAAAAAAGAAAGAAAGTAGACTGAAAAAGCCAGTAAACAGCATCCCTCCATCTCCTCTGGACCAGCTTCTTGCTTCAGATTCCGGTCCTGCTTAAGTTCCTGTCCTAACTTTCTTCAGTGATTAGCAGTGATTTGGACCCGGAAGCCAAATAGCAACGCCCCCTCCCACCCCCTCCTGCAATTGTTATTGGCCATGATTTTTTCATCATAGCAATAATAATTCACTTTATGGACTTTGGATTTAGAGAATTTGTATAATATCACATATAGCATGAGAAAAACTTCAGACATTTACTAAAAATAAACCTCTAAGTCCTCAAATATTCTGGGGCTTCCCCCCTTCATCTATAAATACTTAAGATTGTAGTGTCACGGAAACTCAGTACGATAAACTACATAAATCCTTGGGACCTAGAGGTGCCTACTATAAAATTCATTTTTATTTACCCTTTCAGTAATGAAATATGATTGGAATATCATGTGATCAAAGCATTTTTTTCAGACAAAACAGGTATCAGGGCACATCACTAACGTGAAACCTTATCATTTGAAAGTTGTTATTCTTTCAGAATTGGCTTAGAAAAAGGCTCCCCAAAGACTAATGACTGGAGTTGGGGAAAACTTTATTTTTACATTGTTATTTATTTTTTTATTGTATTCTAGTTTTTTGTATCAAGGAATTTTGTCATTTAAAAAAGTC
>NC_034601.1:64878099-64892301 GCF_900095145.1 Mus pahari
AGTGCTGGGATTAAAGGCGTGTGCCACCACTGCCCAGCAACTCACCGCTTATTACAGTGTTTTCCTTCCTTTCTGTACAGCAATACCTCTACCTTTGAGGGCTTTCCCACTTAAGTACCTTTCAAAGTTCTTATGAAGTTGACATCAAAGTGGTTTGTCTTCAGAGTTTAATCTCATCCCTCATCAGTGAGCTAATGAGTAGATCTTGGAGCAGATCTTTAGATATTTTTGTAATAGAACTTCAAAAAAATAAAAAAATAAGCTCAGTTAAATATAAAATATTGATTTTCTCCTTAACCACATGTTTTTTTGTTTTGTTTTGTTTTGTTTTTTTTACTTAAATAAGAAAGTTCACTTGTTTGCTTTGGTTCCCAAATACCTTTCAAGTCTGTGATGTGCTCACAGTTGTAAGAATAGAGCAGCTGAATCTCCAAAGAACTGTCTGTGTAGTTGCAGCAAGGTAGAGAAAGTTAAAATGCTTCTCTCTGTCTTCATGATGTTTCGATGTTTCATTCACACTTCCAGCTGAATCCAAGGGTAGCCATCCATTTCTTCTTACAAGATAAAGAAATGAATGATACGTTGAAATATTTTTTGATTTATGACTTAAAAAATAATATTGTTTCAAGAAAGTAACTTTTAAAAATTAGAAACAAGAAAAGTGCAGCTCATGTCAGAATTTCTTAACTGTGTAGAAAAAGAAGGTTCTTGAGTGTGGTGTGTGTGTATGTGTGTGTGTGTGTGTGTGTGTGTGTGTGTGTATGGCGTGCATTCTCATGAAACAAGGTGAAGCAAAGGCTACATGACAAAGATCTAGGACACTCTCATTTCCCAGATTTTGTCTTTATGGGAAAACACTTCAGTGTCCATTTTTTGGCCTCCTGGAAGAGGGGGAGGAGGAGGGGGAGCAGAGGGAGGGGGAGGGGGAGGGAGAGAATGATTAATACATTTAAGGGCATCTAAATAAATCAGGAGGAAGAAAGCAGACCTTCAGTTATAGGAACTGGGCTTGGCTTGCATTATAGCAGCAAGACAAGAGCCAAGATCCAAGGATGGAGTGGGGGTTGTGACAGCCAAGTCATCGAGGAGTCTGTAGGTCCTGGGTACATAGGTATCATTTGCCCCATGGGGAAAATTCTTTGGGCTCTGTGGCTTTTAACATGCACATAAGGGGTTAAGTGTGTCTAACAGCCTTCAGCAGTATCGAAGGGATAGACTAAAAGGGAAATAAATTTAAAAAACTAGCCATTGAGAGGAGGAAGGGAACTGCGTATCTGGTGTTTATTACACATGTGCCAGACCTCTGCTGGGTCCTTTACATCTGGCTATCATAACCATCCTGTGAGGGAGGCGTTGTCATCCCAGCCTTATTTCATTTTATAGATGAGTAAATTGAGAACCAGCAAAATGCATAAGTTGACCTAACAACTATTAGGATCTGGCTTTAAACCTGGAGAATAAAAACCAGCGAGTTGGATGCAGTCGTGAAGGCAGGTAATCCATTTACTGTGAGATCTGCAGGAAGACTCCGTTCTACCAGTGGACCATTTATGCAGGGAAATTCATTGATGCCTAGTGGTGTTTTAGACAATGAAATAATTTATCTTTCGGTCCATTCTAAAGAGATGGAACTCCGTCCCAAGTTGATTAAGAGGTGCCAAGGCCACTTAAATTAAAGCAATATGTTTTCATATAAGAACTCAGCTGTTAAACAGGTCGAGTTCACGTTTCCTGTTAGAGAAGTGCAGCTGTAACTCCACTTTGGAATGGAACAGAAACGGACCAGGTGTTCTCAAGAGAAAATGTGCATCAAAACAAACTTTGCTCCTTTTTTCCCCTCTGACTCTTTTGTTGAGCTTGGTATCCCATCCCTAGAATCCCAGTCAGAAGCCTCAAAGAGGAGACTGAACCAGGATGTTCCAGTTTGGGGAGAGGGAAACATAGTTCCAGAGTGTCAAAAGAAAAACAAAAAACCAACCAACCAACTAAACAAACAAACAAACAAAAAACCAACAACACAGATTTGATTCAATACATTGGGAGTTGGATTCTGTGACATCTGAATTGTTAATAAGCTTCCACCTCTGCATTTTCCTGTTAAAGACTCTGAGATATAAGTTATAATTTTCACGGTGATGGATACCAGCATGTAGGAGTCCTCTCTGCACTCAGAGTTCTTGTCCTTTGAATTCACATAATTGATGAGGATATTGTTTCACACAGTAGTCTCCAGTTCCATGTTTCTATTTAATTTAAGTTAATTAAAGCAAAATGCAATAAAAGTTCAGTTTCCCATGCTGAAGGGCCTCATGGGACTGGTGCTTCCTGTGCCAATGGAGGATAGATCTGGTGTCACTGAGGACAAACAGGTGCCCTTTGGCAATGCTAGATCTCTCTGGAAGACTTGTAGAGTTTTAAACTGTTGGGGAGTTAATTTAAAGCTGTGCTTTTTAAATCTGAGTTTGTTCAAGTAGGGACAGATATTTTCCTTACAGGATTATCTTTTGTGTTGAAAATACTTCATATTTAGGAACGGCTCTCACACTTTTTTTGCTCTTTTCTTTGTAGTGAAAAGGCATGGATATGGAAGATAAATTGCTTCTATGGCTTGGACTGGAATTGAGTGGCATCATTTTAAGACTAATGCATAAGGGATTTTTCCCATCTTTGAGCATCCTCTTCCAAGTATTTATATTGCTCAAAGTAGTCAGAACATTGGTGGGTTTTCCACTGCGTATAGCAGTGTTAAAGATATGTGTAAGAATAGACTAAGTACTCTTAAAGAGACTCCAGGGACCTATCTTTATCTATACATATGATGAATTTTGTGTATTATCCATATTTATATAGTACATATGGAATTTGCATTAAATCGTAAATGCAATCTGTTCTCATCTTCATGAACTTATTTAATATAGTTTATATATTATTGACTGAACTTGTCTTAGAACAATTTCAGAAAACGTGGTACATAGTAAAACTGCCGATTATAGTTTGAAACATAACACTTGAAGTAGTAAACACCACAGGAGAGAGAGAAAAAGTATCACCTGCACGATTTTTCCGTCATCTGTTGAGCCTCACGTTGGTTCTAAAGCATTTTTAGAGTTATAAGTCATACAAAATACATGAAAAAACAAAACAAAACAAAACACAAGAACAACCCCGACAACCCGATGTTGTCAGGGCTGATTACCTTCTTACTCACACACATATTTAGAATAAAAATAGCCCTAAGCTGGTTTTCTTCCTGTGTTTTAGACCCCTTGCCCAAGAACCTGGGTACCCAATTTTATGAATTTCTCCTTCAAATGTTACTTATGGTATTCATTTATCACCCCCCCCCCCAATTTGCCTCCCCACTGGATCCTGGACTGGTTAACTCATTGGAGTTTGCCTCTCTGCCCACTACCCTTCCTCTTGCCCAGCTGTGACTGTTCCTAGAGAACACTTAACAGCTGCTTCTTGACTCCTCCAGATCTCCCAAGAACATCTGTGCCGTAGTGGGCTCAAATGCAAAAGCCTTTGTGAACATGCCTAGGTTTCTAAAGTTTGGCTGAAATGTGCACTTCAACTCTCTCTTCCCGGCAGCTAGCTCTTCGAACAACTATGTTGGATTGATTCTGTCCATATTATTTTTGCTCCTCATTTGTATCCCCCTCTTAACCATCCTTTCAACTCCTGTGTGTGTATTCTAAGGTTAGGGATGGGATTGTTTCCTGGGATCGTTGTTGAATTCCTCCCCTCAGCACATGGAGATAAGATGTCATTTGGATGTGATATGTTGTTTGGGGAGGATCCAGATGAGGTGGGAGTTACTGGCTTGAGCACTAATTAGTCAGCATGTCTGTATTCATGTAGAAAGCAAGAGATTTGGATAGAGAGGCAGAGACGGGGATGGCGATTCAGATACAGAGTTCTGAGTTCAAGGGTGATGGAGCCAGCAAACACCCATAGATGGAGAGAGGCACTGTGTACATTTGCCCTCTCTGTCTTCCCGAAGAACCGACCCTGGCCCCTCCCTATTCTTGATTTGTAGACTCTACTACTGTGGGGCAATGCACCCGTGTTTTCAGTGATCTGTTATGGCTATCCAGTGATTTCTTTTTTGCTTGTTTTTTTTTTTTTTTTTTTTTTTTTTTTTTTTTTTTTTTTTTTGCTATTGTCCCTCTTTAAGAGTTCACTGGTGGTGCTGGAGAGATGGCTTAGCTGTTAAGAGCACTGACTGTTCCAGAGGACCTGAGTTCAATTCCCAGCAACCACATGGTGGCTCACAACCATGGGATCTGATGCCCTCTTGGGGTATGGCTGAAGACAGCTACAGTATACTAATACACATAAGATAAATGTATAATTCTTTAAAAGAAGAAGTTAATAACAAAGAATTCACTGGCTTTTTCTGCAACTGGGTTTTCTCTTGAAGAAGATGTGAATATGGGGTCTGGAAAGATGAGCCAGGAGTTAAGAACACTTGCTGTTGTTGAAGATGATGGAGTTCAGTCCCTAGCACCCATGTCTGAGGGCTCCAGGAGGCCTACCATGTTCTTGTAACCACAGTATGCCCTGGCATGCATTTGTAAGTCTCCTTACATGTACATGCACACTCATTCAGTCACACACACACACACACACACACACACACTCATAGAAATAAAATAAACATTGTTTTTAAAAACGTGAAAACACATACGTCTCTGAACATAATACCTCAAATAATTATTAGCACTTAAGAAGCGTTGGTCAGCCCAGATCCTATCCACTCCAAACATCTTTCCCAGTGAAAAACAGTCTGGCTACTTCACTTCATGATTTATTCTTTTTGCTGGAGATTTAGTGTAGGTGTATTTCCCCTTTTTTGTAGATCACTGCATACTTCTTGGCCTCTTAGCTTTTGATACGTACAACCCCTCCCAAATGTTCTGACTCTAAACTTTACCTAGAAAGATATTTAAGGAGAGGTTAGGCTAATGGTAACTACCCTCCTGTCAATATAATATAGTTAATTTTTACAATATTATATAGGTAAGGTATGATATCATGTGTATATATGTGTGTGTGTGTGTGTGTGCGTGTGTATCCCAGTATGTGACTGGAAGATGCCAAGTCCCTAATTGTTTGATGCCCCATCTCTCTTCCTCCCTGTCTTCATCCATCCCTCCTCTCCCCATTCTCTCTTCTTTTAAAGCTAGGCCTCTGTGTAGCTTCTACCTCCAAAGTAAAGGATGAGTTAGATGCATTGGCCACCTTGCTGTGTTTATATGGTGCAGAGAACTGAGCCCAGAACAATGGGCACACTAGACAAGGATATTACTAAGCTACTTCTCCAATCTCACATCCCCCCTCCCGCCTTTCCTTTCTTTTACTTCTTTTTTTTTTTTTAACATTAATATTAATGTCTGCTAAAATACTTTTCAATAAAAAAAAATAACGTGAGCTTCCTGCTGGGATAAGCAATAATAACAGGTGTTACTTCACTTGGTCTGTGCTGAGGCCAGCATCAAGTGAACAGTAGGTGTGAAAGGTTTAAAGCGAGAAAGCAGGGAGGCAGTGTTGCATGGCAACGCGTCTGGTCCTTAGACTTTGATTCCCAGCTCTCCACAGTATTTGGGAGGTACTAGGCGATTTATTGACCCTCTGAGAGTTTCTTTATGTGTCTACTCAAAAGTAAAGGAAGTTATCCTTTCTTCTCTGGAGCTGTAAACCTTCTTCTGAAACCTCACGATTCTCATGTGACTAGACACCCCAAAGAAACTTGCACCGACCTTCAAGGATTCACGCATGCGCTTTGGAGCACATCCGCCTCAGGCTAGGAATGCAATGCGTGATGTTTGTCTGATGAAGTTTTCCTCGGACCCTCGTGTTCACAGCACTCAGAAGAGCAGCGTCCTGATTTAGCCAGGGGGTTTTATGTGTTGTCAGCTTTGATTAAGGGTTCTCACTCTGCTGATTAATTTTCGTCGGTCAGAAAATGTGAGAGCTGACAAATGTATCTGTTCCCATTCCAGCTTTCACATGCTGTATTAACTTCATTTTATGGGTGAAGAAACTGACCCATTAACTGAGGTTTGTAGAGAGGTAGAAGTTTATGTACCTAGAGGAAAAGTTCATGTATGACGACCATGGACCCTTCATGGTTCCCATCAACCACCGTGATGAAGAACCATGTACTTTAGTTTTTATTAAATTTACATTAATCTTGCGGATTCCATTTTGTGTGTGTGTGTGTAATCAATATATTCTTTGAGTGCTGCATGGAAGCCAGAGCCCGATGCTTGCAGGGTTAATGCTCTTCCCAAGAACTATACCAGTATCATCTTGAACAAGATGGCTTTTTAGTAACATGACGTTTATTGCTTTGCAGCAGAGTGTAATGGTTAAACGTCTGGATCTGGGAATGGAGTTCAGGTGTCACATTCCTTTTTCTGTCAGTTGGTCCTTATGAAATCCTGGATGGACACTGTCGAATTTTTGAGCCTGTTTTCTCATCTGTAAGTTTGGTGCTGATGACAGTGGACCCTCTAGAATGTGTGGGTCTTGTAAGAATTCAGATACTAAAGAAATTGAAACATAAATGAAACATAAATACAGGTTAGATATTTTTCTGGCTTCTCAGCCAAGATTAGTAAGATGACTGTAAAAATACTTATTTGTGCTCTTCAAACTTTAATACTTTGTAGTTTTACTAATTATTTATATCTGTTTTGGTGCCCGTTATTTGTTTTTGTTTTTGCTTTTGTTTTTTTTTGTTTTTGTTTTTGTACAAATGTGTAGAGTTCTGTGTGATAATTCTATACATGTATAGCATGAGTAGCTATTGGGTTAGTTAATATTTTTATGTCTCCTTAATTAAAAAGCTTGATTAGTGCGTAAAAATTCTATTTATAGACTGCAGTGTGATGTTTACTAATATGTATGGTGTGTTCTGATCTAATCTGTGTAATTAGTGTTGTGGTCTACTTAAAAGCATGTGTGGAGACTTTCGACTTCATACTTTTCATATCTATTGAAAGTTTACACTGCATTTTTTTAGGATTATAATGTATTACATCATTTGCCCTTACCTTTTCTCCCTGCTGGCCTCTTTTTAAAAATTGTATTATATATGTACATGTATATGTATGTATATATGCACATACACACAATATATATTATATATTGTGTGTGTATATATATACATATATATACATATATATATGTATATATATACACACACAATATATATATTGTGTGTATGTGTATATGTGTGTCAGTATATGTCAATGTGTGTATATTTATATATAAATATATAGAGCTACAACCTGCTCATAGACATACATGCCATTACACACACACACACACACACACACACATCTGCTCAGCCCATATAATGTCTTGTGTATGAACGTTTTAGGGCTGACCGTTTGGTATTGTATAAGTCATTGCTATGCTCTTCCCAGGGCAATACTGTTTCTCTTTTTCCCAGCATTCCTTGTTTGTCTGAAGTGCTCTGCCTTCTTAAGCATATCCACACAGCGATGTGGAGTGCAGCCAGTCTTTGTAAGTTATCTGGAGCAGACAGAGAGGCCGTGTCCTCTTGACCGTTTCCTGTGTATCACAAGCTCTGTGAGAATTTCCATTCATTTTTCTTTGTCTTTTCAATTATTTGATTTACCATCAGCCAAATCCGCAAACCTTGCAGTTCTAGTGGCTTGTGCCGACTTTTGCTTGTGTCAGATCTGCCAAGACAGATGGGCATGTCTACTGAAGATGAAGATGAAGTGTTGGTTTTATGGGTAGCCTGGTGAGAATTGGGGGCAGATTACTGATAACTGCTGTAAAAAATAGAATTTTGTATTATAAAAGAAAACCAATCAGAACTTCCAGAAACTGGAATAAGCTTTGCTATGGCTTTGTAGGAGAGCATGAGATTGTTTTATTTCTCGTTCTGTAAGACCAGTTATGTAAATCGAAATAGTTGTTTAAAACACATATTTAAATATGTTAGCATATTATTATAAATATGTGTTCAAGTTGGAGAGTATTCCAAATGTTCCTTTAGGACAATTCTCTAGTTTGGCTAGTCTGTTCCTCCCCCACCTCTCTCAGAGTGTGTGTTTATCATTTTTAAAACATGTCAGCGAACGAACCAAAACCTTGCCCAATCTAAGCATGGCTCTACCTCCAAGGCCGAATGGACCTTGCCCCTTCCCTTCCCTGCAAACGTGTCTGGCTGGATGCTGAATCCCCACAGCTGTCTGCTTCCTTTCTGCCCATCCATCACCACTTGCAGCCACTTTTGATAATCCTAGGCTGCGCCGTTTAATTTCAGAAGTGCCTCCAGTTGCGCATCAAACTCAGGTGAAAATAATTAAGTAAACAAGAGCCTCGCTAAATGCGCTCAGACTGAAACGGAGTACTTCCCATGCCTTCAACACATGGCAACATCGACCTTTTGGGGTTTATGATACCCTTGTGGAGCTTTTACATGCTCCCTAACTGCTTGATCACAGTTCTAGATAGAAGCTCTGAGGTTTTGCTTCTCCCCTTTATTCTGTAGTGCTAATTACAGGCCCCCGTGGTACTGTAAAGTCTTAGGTACTCTGTGGAGCCAACCACAGACTACTCACTCAGGAAGTACTTGTTGAGTTGAAGTAATTTTACTTCCCTGCATTGTTTGACATTCCTTCCTTTTGGACTTCAGCCATTTAACAGCTGTTGTTGCTGAGGTTTAAGATGAAACCATATAAAGAAAACAAACAAGTAGAAAACTTAGCATTGTTCTGGTCTTAGCATCAGATTTCTGTCTGTCCTTTCACACTGGGTAGGCTATTTTAGTCTTGACATCTCACAGTAATATACCTCTTTTTTCATTTATATATTGTTTTTCAGTGAAAAATGTTCTTATTGGTTTAATAAGGCAATCAAGAATTTCTGATTTTTTTACACTGGGCATGGTCACCAGACGTGTGATCCCAGAACTTGGAAGGCAGAGTCCAGAAGCTAAGAACAAGTCTAAGGCCCACTGGTTCTACTTAGTGAGCTCTAGATCAGACAGGGCCACTGAAGATGGAGGGAGCAACAGTGTCAACCTGGAGCTCCCGGGGACTGGACCACCAACCAAAGAGTACACATGGAGGGACCCATGGCTCCAGCTGGTACTGGCAGATGGCCTTGTTGGACAACAGTGGGAGGAGAGGCCCTGGTGTCTGAGAGTATTCAATGCCCCAGAGTAGGGGAATGCCAGGGTGGGAGGATGGGAGTGGGTGGGTAGGGGAGCACCCTCATAGAGGCAGGAGGAGGGGGGATGGGATAGGGGGTTTTCTAAAGGGGAGACCTGAAAAAGGGAAAACAATTGAAATGTAAATAAAGAAAATATCCAATAAAAAAAGAAAAAGAAAAGCAAACAAGCAAGCAAACGAAAAGAATTTATCAGTATTTTCCTGCTCTTGCCAGGCTTATTCAGTGTGGTTTAATATATAGTTCATTCTTTGTTCTTCAAACATGTTTCTTAACACAATTTTAATGTATTTTAAATTGTTTTCTAGGATAGTAATACTTTTGAATTAGTTCCCGTGGTGCATTTTTCCTTCTTTGTGGCTGTGGTGCAACAGTACCTTTCCCATCCATCATTCCATCTGGCTTGCTAGGGAGAGAGTTTGTCCGTTCTGGGTTTACTTTTTCTTTAGGTTGAATATGAAGGGAGAATCCTTTAAGGTTCAAATAGCAGTTTCCCCTGAGTGGCAGAGACTGGGAATTAGCTTGCAATGTCATGGAAGACAGGTGAAATGATTAGGTCAATTTGATGCCTAACGAGAGGAGGCAATTGATAGCTGTTAATTGGTTTAAATCTATATCCAGTCTTGTAATTCCCAGGGATCACACAGGCATGACCCAGCAATTCTGCTGCCTCAGGGTTTGTGACCCCCACTCAATTACTCTCCTATAGATCTTCTGTCTAACTGGGGGGGGGGGATGTTTGTTTCCTTTCCCTCATTCTAACTGCGTTGCATGATATTTTGCATGCAGAACTCCTTTGTTTAATGCTCATTTAAGTGTGCATAGGAAAACGGTTTTATTGCCGGCTAATATTAGTATATGTCCAGTGTAGATCATGTATAATTGACGTGAACTCTGGATTATACATACTCTAAAAAGACATGGGACCTATTAACTCTTTATTTTAGAGCCTGGGTCGTGCTACATTCTAGCACAGACCTGGGGAAGTAGATACAACTCATGTATATTAGTTGAGTAATTAAAGGATACTAAAGAATTAGCAAATCTTAGATTTCATTTTCAGGATTCCACCCTCTGCTATTTGTTACTTTGCACAATTTCTAAATTGGAGAATTTCTGTTTCAACATAGAGGAGAATATTATGGAATATTTACAAAGTAAAGAAACTTACACAGAGAAAAAAATCATAAGCTACCTACATTTTTCATTCTTTTAAAATCAAAGTTATTTATTTCCCTGATCTTTTTCTCTAGGACTTTCTCTTCCTGTGCCTCTCCCTATCTCCCTGGATCTCTTTAACCTAGAATGTGTGCACCCGCGTTCACACATGACACACGCTTGATGACTACATGCTTCCATCTCGAGTTGCCTATTGCTGTCAGGGTTCCCAAGGAGGTGCGGTTCCTTATCTTCTCCCCCGTTGTTCAGGGGATCATTGGCTCCTTAGTTGGATATTTGTGTATACCATGTTCTCTCATCTATTTAAAAATGTCGTTTGGGTCACCTGTCATTTTCCTCTTCCACATTCACTGACAAATTTATCCTGCACGTATTTATTGTCCTGCTGTTTACAAGGGACTGACTAGAAAGGTAGAAGTGTTTGAGTTATGGTCCAGCTATTGGTCAACTAAACACCAAGAGCGCTTTATAAACAAACTGAGTTTTGACAATATCCCTTCAAAATTAAAAATGAAATCACTCTCAGATATTATATTCCTTCTCAAAATCTTGTTATAGTACACCATGAAAAATACATACAGATATCATATTTTCTCTAGAGATGGTCTTACAAATAGGAGAATTTGGAGGGCTTATATTTTGAAATATATATACACTATACACACACACATATATATGTGAATATATATAATTTCCTCATAGATTTTTTATATTAGGTAAACTAAAGATAGTTTTATTTACCCTTTATAAGATAACTATTAAAATTATTTAAATATATGTTATTATCTAATGTTTCTATTTACTTATTTATTTATTAGTTAACACTGGCAAATTAGTTCAGTGGTCTCCTGCTGAAGGACAGGTTCTAATTCTCTTCACCGTTTATTGGCATATTGCTTAGGAACTCAAACATGAACTACATACTTTCGAAGAGGCAAGAAAGGACAGTATACAGTTAGTTTACTAATGTGCCGAAAGCTTTGCTTCAGTAGTACTTCTTCATTAACAAAATTACTGAGTTTTGCAGAGTGGAGTTGACTACATTCCTATATGGATTCCTCAGTAGGCCTTTAAAAGGGTATTTTAAGAATTTTGCTTTTTAGAAGTGTGATTGTCTTCGGACAATTATCCTTAAAACACTAATTTTATTCTTATTTTGAAGACATTAACTTTTCATCTAAAACTCAAGGTTTTTTGTTTTGTTTTGTTTTTACATATGACCAGTATGACTCCTTCAAAAAGTAATGTTAAAAGCTTCCTTTTTATTACATTAATTGACTTTAGGTTTTGGGCTCTTAGAAAATTACTTCTATACTCTTCATAGTCTGTGAAAATGTCATGCAGCCCTTTGGAAAGGAGTGGCTAGTTTAACCTTAGATGATATTTTTGAAACCTTTAATATAGTTAAATTATTGTATGTATTTTCAGTCTTAAGTATATTTTCAATTTGTGACTTGAAAGCATCTTTTGGAAACATGAGTAAGATTTTCTCGGGCTCTTCTTTCAGAAGTTTTGTAAGATGAGGACAGAGGCACTTTGTTAGGCAAGATTTATTTATACACATGTGTAAGTGTCCCTGATTAGCCACTTTGATGACAAAAGCCGACAGTATATCACCATCTGCAATGTCCATATTCTATGTAAATAAATGAACTGAGAATTTCCATTGATTGCAATACCATGCTTCTTGCCTAATATGTGGACCATCCAAGATGATTACTAACCATATTTTCATTGCAATTAAAAAAAAAAAAATCAAAGGACCACCCATATTCTGTTTTGCTCAATGGCAAATATTTTCAGAATCCGTTCTCAGAAAAATTACAAAGGTCTAGTTGTCTTAACAACTAAAACAAGCCATATAATTTTAGGGTATACTTTGTATTATGCCTTGAGATCTAGATAGCTTGAATATTGGCATTCACTGTAACATACAGACTTAATCTCTAGTCTGGTGGTCCACAAGTTTTTGTATATGTCATGAAAAGAAAGATGAAAGACACTGTGACTACTTGCCCAGTAGCATTTTTAAAAGCCATAATAATATCTCTCTTTGGAAGTAGTACATTTCGGTAATCAGCATGGCACTTTGAGTACTTCCCCCATGGAAGAGAAATGTTTACTACAGGTGACCTTGGCTGGGTAGAGCGTTATGCTTCTCAGTAAAACTGGTTTGGCTAAGTGCTTCTTTAAATGATCAATTTTGTATGTATGATATGTACACGTTTCCCTTCACGTATGTGGGCAGGTATGCTCACCTGTGCTTGTGTATTTGGAGACAAGAGGTGGCAGTCAGGTGTTATCCAGAGGTCACTGTTTGGTCTAGACTGGCTGTCCATGGAGGGCCAGACATCCTCCTGTCTCTGCCCTGCCTTATCTTGGCATTGGGATTACAGGGGCTTCGTCTCAGACCTGCTGTTTCTCCCGTGTTGGTGATCAGCACACGGATGCTCATGACTGTATAATGAGCATTTTACTAATTAAGTTATTCCCCCCAGTCCTTTTTGGTTTGTCTTCTTTTGTTTGCAGAGATGTTTTATCTTCCAAGAACTGTACAAGTTAAATTTTACTTGGAGTTTAAGTATAAACTGAAACTGGGGACTAAGCTACTTCTACAATCTTTCTTCCAAAGGAAGAAGGAGGAAAAAATGCTCCTGAAATTACTAAGACTACTGCTGTGTCTGAAAGATGGGGGAAGGAAGATGATGAAATCAAATTGGTCCACTGGTGCAGCTTGCAAAATTTCAAGCCCATGTGTTTATGTAATAGGTTAAATTTTCAATCTGGTACCATGCTAAATGAATAAAATACAGATAGTTTCTTGTCTTCTTTCTATAAAAGCAAAAACCAGTTAAGCAATGTATCCAAGTCTAAGTAGCTAACCGATACAAGATTTAAACCCCAGTCTCTAGTTCAGTTATTTTCTGTACACATAAGGTAGTTCACAAGTTTTACGTTAAGCAATTCTCTCCCAGTTCTAATTTCTTTTACTATTATTTTCCTTAATTAAATGGCTCATATTCTTTAATCAATTTATTTTGGTGTTTTATGAGAATATATTTCACCATGTGGTCACATCTAGCCTCAATATGCATTTTCATTTACTGCCTAACCAGTGGGATTATGGCCACTGCTTCTGGCTTTACTGTCATCCTTGCAAATATTTTCTGTCTATTTTCTTACAAGTCAGGTTGAGACCAGTGACTTTATTTCATAGGTCCTATGTAAACCAATGGTGGATGACCAGATCGATGGATGAGGCAGCAAACACATTTGGGCCTTTAAGATGTGCATACACTGTTGTTTAACATCTTGCAGAATGAAGCCTCTGACTATTGGTACCTTTAGTAGACATTTTTTTTTTTTGCTACAGGGAAAATATAAAAGAAGGAATTCTGAACAAACTTCCACCTTCCTGTCTGTAGCCTAGGGTGAGGTCCTAGCCACGTCTGAGCCCGTAGTGAGTGTAAACCCTTGGCCCCTCTTCACTGTCTGTGTTATTAAAAGTGGTGAGGCATTGGGGGGGGGGGCCTCAGAATTATTTCAAAAATTCAGCTTATCCTGTCAGTCTCTTTTCCCATCTCGAGGGAAATAACCATTTGGTTTTAGTGATAAAGGGATATCACGCAGACTGTATGTATTCTTGCCTGGAACTTCATTTTGTCTCTGCTTCGATGATCATTAGAGGCAATAGCTCTGCTGGGGGGCTCAGCTAATTCTGGAGGTTATTATTAACTTTGGTTACAAGAGTTCTTCTTCTTCTTCTTCTTCTTCTTCTTCTTCTTCTTCTTCTTCTTCTTCTTCTTC
>NC_034601.1:64892396-64950687 GCF_900095145.1 Mus pahari
CTCTCTCTCTCTCTCTCTCTCTCTCTCTCTCTCTCTCTTTCTCTCTCTCTCTCTCTCTAAGTGA
This sequence comes from Mus pahari, assembly GCF_900095145.1. Taxonomy (NCBI): domain Eukaryota; kingdom Metazoa; phylum Chordata; class Mammalia; order Rodentia; family Muridae; genus Mus; species Mus pahari. The sequence goes on from NC_034601.1 coordinate 64,892,461, forward strand.
TCTTTTGAAAGCTTGTAACTGAAGGAAAGCTGAAGAGGTGGAGAAGGTGCCCTGCCCTGACCATCTCGTGATTCCTTTGAAATATCTTTTCCCTCCTATTCCCGCACAGTGTGTCGTCTCTGCTGAGTGTGCTTGTGTTCCGTAACACAGGTTCTGCCTTTGTGTACATTTCCACAACATTGAGTAGACTTTGGAAATGGGGGGCACTTCCTTCCTTAGAGGATAGTCTTCAATTAATTGGTTTAGTTATTTGCCTGTTTTATGAGACAAGACCATAGGGCGTGGTCCAGTCTAGTTTCAAACTCTGAATGCCTTTTCTTCTGTGGCCATGTATTTAGTGAGCAGTGAAAAAGTGGTTCTTTCTTGTTTTTAGCAAACATCTCCTGGCAGGAAGAACCTCTGACAGGAAAATTATTGGATTTGTGATGAAGGGGTGTGTGCTTGTAATTAGAGATAATTTTCTTTAAAATGTAATCAAAGCTTAGGGAAAAACACCCCCCCCCAAAAAAAAACAAAACAAAACAAAACCCCCACAAAACTTAAGTAGTGAGCTTTCTCCAAAAATATAAAAAGGTTTACAAATATAGGCATGTTGTCAAGGCAATAGCAATAACCCAGCCTTGGACAATGTTACAAACCTTTCTATTGTCTCTCAATTACTTAAAGGATTTGTTGAGATGTTAGCCACTTTATAAGCATTTTTGTTCTTTGATATGCTTCAGCAGGAGAATTTAATCACTACAAGCTTCCTGATATTACCAATCAAAAATATTAAAGAGAAATTCGGATGTAAGCGAGAACTTCATAAAATCCTGGTTTTCTTTCAGTCTACTGAGAAACAGACTTGAAACTATAAATAAAGGCTTATAAAAAAAAGGGAAACCATGAAATTATGTACAAGCCTGAATAGAATATTAGTACGACCAATGTCTCTGGAGTGGTTGCTCATTTGTGTTTCTCTAAGTAATGTCTCAGTAGTTGGGGGGAACGTTTACATCCAGCTAGGAGCTTGGGCTCCTCATCGTAAATCTCATGTGACTTTGATGTATTTCCCTGAAATACTTAGCACTTACGTGTATGTCTCTTTCCAGCTGTGGCTGTGTAAATATTTAGATATTTCAGTCACTCTTGTTTATATTTTATCTTCCAACTGGGCTGTTCTTGAAGGAATTCTGCCCGGCTCTTTTCTGTGTTGCTGATCTTGCTGAATTCAGTGGTGTTACATCCCCAGGGAGCCACCGATGTTCTTGAGAGCAGTGGACAGTAATATCCTAAGTCCTTTGTAAAGGCCACTGTCACCCTGGTGCTTGTTAAGGAACAACAAGGTCATCTCAATTTCTTGTTAATGTGTCATTCTGTCTGTCCTCTTTACCTTCTTTGTAACTATCAAGTTCCTATACAGAGTGGTGGGTTTAGCCAACTATTCTATACACCTTCAATCTTTTTATATAAAACATACACAAATCAGCATAACTACAGTGGTGGTTGGCAGGTGACTTGAGGACATTTTATGACTGTAGGACAAGTTATACAGTGTGGAGGGTATACCCATGCCATGATGGGTCAGAGGTCACACTTGGCGTTGGTCCTTGCCTCCCACCATGAGACACCATCTCCTTCTTTTTCTTCTGGTTGTGCATGACTGCATACCAATGAGCGTCCAGATAAGAGCCCTGTCTACTCACTTTCATCTTGCTCTAGGAACACTGATGTTACTGATGTGTACTTCTCTACTCAACTTCATTTAGTCCCGATGATATGAACTCAGGCCCTCATGATTCTGATGTAAGCACTTTACCCCTGGGCTCTCTCCACAGCTCAGTTATCATTTCTTACACGAGGTAGCCCAGGCTGTTCTGGAATAACTTGTCTTCCTTCCTCAGCCCTCTGAATGCTGGGATTGCATGCATGCCACCATACTTCTCAGCTATGAAAATAGCTTCAATTACACACGTAGGTGTTTGCAAGCTGAAACTCTCAGCAGTCTGAGAACTAATAATGTAAGGATGCTTAGCAATTTGAACTTGTATTTAGGCAAGAAGATAGAGGTCAAGGAAGACATTGAATAGGAAGGTCTTTATTAGGTTGATTCGGTTTGCTGGTAAATACTCTTTTTTTTAATGGAGAAAGAAAAATGAAGGCCATCAGACTTGACAGCTTGTGGATGTTTTTGTCACTAACATCTTAGAAGATGTTGTCACTAACATCAAAATGGATGGTTTCAGTGTTGAAAACTCACAGGACAGCCTATATCTATATCTATATCTATATCTATATCTATATCTATATATATCTATATCTATATATATCTATATATATATATATTTATATATGGACTATTTGGGAACAGCAAGAGTTTTGCATTTGCCTAGGACTACGACCTGCTACCTCTCAACTGAATGGCATGTGAACCTCAGGATAGCATGTTGACATCATATTTAACAACACCCACGTCAGAAAAATGATGTTATACAAACAGATGGGAGATAAGTAACCTAGATTGTTCTTGGTTCCATTCCGTCCTGCTTATATTTGATCACAACAAATCACTTACTATGCTTTTAATGAAGATGATGATTCGGGTTCATGCTTTCTGTTACCTAGGGTAACTCATTAAGTATATGAGCCAGATATTGCAAACTCTCTTTTCGGAGTGTCATATGTTATAAAGAATTTAAAACACTTCCACATTTTGTTGTGATTCCCAAAGTCCCTGGTTCTGCTTCAGCTGAACAACTGCTTGTCCGATCACCTCTTTATTCTCTTCAGATTACTAGATACTTAATTGTGTACATTTTCTATTCAAATGTATTCATCAGAAACAGAGTTCAATAGAATCCCCCGTTTAAAAGAAAAGAAAAGGTTTCAGTATCTAAATAAGCTTTGGAAATGGTGCGCATCGCGTGCATTTTTCTGGCAGATCTGAATGAACACCAGTAAGACTAGACTCTGAGAACCTCAGCTATTTTTCCTTTAATATGAGAGATGTTATTAACAATGTGGGGAAAGTGTGTTCTCTAGAGAATTTAAAAATTAGTCATTCATAATATAGAAAGCATTTTTATGGCCGGAGCTTTTACTGAATGCTGCTGTACAAACGGTGGTGAAAACTTGGGTCTGAGTTCTTTATTCCCTAATGTCCTGCTGGCTGTGGTCCAACCCTGGGGAACTGAAGTTCAGATGGAGACTCTCCTCAGCTTCAGTGCGCTCGAGCCTGGGCCGTCTCCAGGTTGGGCGATTGGCCGTGACTTCCTCTACATTCCCCCCCCCCGCCCCCAGACAGTTTGATTCTTTCCCAGAAGTTTTGCCCTAGCTCTTTCCTAGTCAATGGCTCTAGCTGAGATTTTGATTCACAGGTAACCAACTCATCATCATCATCATCATCATCATCATCATCATCATCCTTCTTCTTCTTCTTCTTCTTCTTCTTCTTCTTCTTCTTCTTCTTCTTCTTCTTCTTCTTCTTCTCTCTCTCTCTCNTCTCTCTCTCTCTCTCTCTCTCTCTCTCTCTCTCTCTCTCTCTCTCGGTTTTTGTAAAATGGCCAACATTTTAGAGTTTCACCTAACACTTTCCCCTCTCCTGTTGTTTTTAATCTGTGTTCACTGAAACTATACTCCAGCAACCAGGGATGCAGCGGGTTCCGTGTCTCTCTACTCTGCCTCTCCTACCTCATGAACATCCTTCTTCACCATCCTCCCTGTCTCCAGCGAAGAGCCTCTGTTAATTGTTTAACTCACCATCTCCAGTGTGTCCCTGTTGTCCTTCCTGTCAGTGTCTAAGTACATGTTCAAAGAGTCATATGAGGGTTCAAGCATATGGTATCTAATCTCCCAATTTAGTCTGCTTATGTTAACTTTAGTCAACCAAGTTCCTTAAAGCTGAATAAATAGCCCTTACTTTAAAAGCTTTTTTTTTTCATGATTTTTTTTTTCCAGCTGAGGAGATGGCTCAGTGGCAAGTGTGTTCCAGTGGGAGCACAAAGACCTGTGTTTGATGCTCAGCATGAAGATTAAAAAAAAAAAAAAAAAAAAAAAAGCTTGGTGCAGAAGCACAGGTCTATGACCCCCATCACTGTGGAGAAATGACAGCAGTGTCCCTGGAACTCACTGGCAAGGCGGGGTAGTCAATCTGTCAATCTGTGTACTGCACATTCCGTGAAAGATCTAGGACACCCAGTATTTACCTCTGGCCTCCAAGTGGGAACACACGCACACACACACACACACACCCTTCAACAACCTTGCAGAACTCTGACTTGATGATCAAAGCTTTGTCTGTCATCTCACTTTTCCCCCCTCTTTTTTGACTTTCCATCATTTCTTTAATTTTTCTTCAGGTCCGTGCTTCTCAATTTCTGACAATGCACACTATCGCCTAACCTACCAGCAGATCCCTTAAGGATGCTGTGCAGCCCAGTAGCTGGGCCCTGAGTGATTTCCTTGCCTTTATGGCTCATTTTTGGGGATCTTCTCAAGTGTAGAGGCTCCAGACCCTTCCCTCAATGGCTGGCATTGTCTTCAGAGGTGTTCCTTTATGTTCTGCTAGCTGCATTTGTAACCTTATTTCCTACTCCAAGTGGACTTTCATAATTTAAAATCTCCTTAAGTGTGTACCAGCCCATTAGCTGATTATCATCAGTTTCTGTCTTTCATAATTACAGCCATTCTAAAGCCTAATGATACGCTAAGGTCCATAGCACTGCTAATTATCACTAACCCGAAAGCCAACCTGGATTCCATTTTCTTCAGTTGAGCCACTGGAAGAATTGGGAGGGTTTCTAAATTCTTTTCTTTCTTCTCGCTGGCTTATTTCTCCCCCTTTTCATGTCTGTCACCATTTAAGGAATGTATAGCATGCTGGGTACCTTGTTCTAAACTAATCCTGTTACTCTGTTGGTCTGATGATGGAGCTCGTCTCCCCCCCATGCCTGTGCCTGTGTCTGCGTCTGCCTCTGCCTCTGTCGACCCCACCACACCTCTGTGTATGTGCAAATGCAAGTTCCCATGCCTGTGCCTGGGAAAGCCAGAAGCTGATGTTGCCTGCTTTCCCATACCACTCTTCCAGGTTTTAGCATGTTGGGTAGACAGGTTGACCAATAAGGCTCTCTCCCCATCTATCTGACTACTGTCCTGTACCCCATCCCGGATATGTGCCCCCATGCCTGGGTTTTATCTGTGTGCTGTGGATCCAAGCTCAGACCTTTGTGCTTGCACTGTAAGCTCTCTATCAACCAAGCCATCTCCTCAACCTCAGGTTATGAAACTCTTAGTCACTGAGATTGTTAATTTTTCATCTAGTTGTTTCCCTAGGAAAGACAATGCATTATAGTACTTATAAATAACACACATACAAATAAGCTTCGAATGCCGTATAGAGTCTACTGTGGCTGAATACAGTTCATACTGGTTATTTTTAATAGGCAACGTCTTATACTTTTCGCAAACAGTTCCTGCATGGTTGGTTGGTTTGTTGAAAATGTGGTTTACAGTAGTCCACTTGGGCCTCAAACTAACAATAGAGCCAAGAAGGAACTGGAACTGTCCACCCTCCTGCCTCCAGGTGTTGGGTCGAGACATCGGTTACTGTACCCAAATCTGGAGTCTGTGACTCCTTCAGCGGCCTCTTCTCAGATCTTTCCCTGTAGCCGTTCATTCCTTTTTCTCAGCGTTTCTAGTCAGGTTTGTGGAATACTGTAGTGTGCCCAGCAGTGTGCGCTCAGCAGCAGCCAACTGTTGAGTGGCTGAGGAAGCCCTCACATACTTGTCGGGAAGAGAAAAGCGTTGGGCGTATTAGATAAGTAAAATCCAATGGTGATGCTGATGACTCTTAGTGAGGATGTTTCTATAGTGCTGTTTAGGTTTATATTAGGGATCTTAATTTGGTGGGAAAAGTTAGGGAGAGTGGAGATTTGAAAGCAGCCTGAGCATTGAGGAGTATTGCTTATCTAGAGCCCCATGTCTGTGGCAGGCATTTGCTGGGGCAGAAGGATGCACAGTGTGGTTGTGGAACTAACAGAAGGGAGAGGAAGGCGTGAGCAGGCTGTGTGAGCAAGCTGAGCTAGGGGTAAAAAAAGGTCTTGAGAGCAAATGAGTTCAAAGTCTTCTGACTACATCTCAGTGGGCTATGGATGGAGCTCTCCTAAAGGTCCGCAGAAGGGGTAACAGTTGGGTTCGGATGGTAGGGTGTAAAGATGGGGTCCATCACGGTGAAGATGGAGCAGCAGCAAGCTGCATGCCAGGTGGCAGGGGCGTACAGACCATATCTTTTTTGGCAAGTGTGAAAAAGATAGTGCATCGGAAAAACAGCTGAGGGCGGAGAATCTCTAGTGACATAACTCCTCTAGCAGGACGGTGCCATGGCAACCTCTGCACACAACATCACCAGCTGGGGACCAAGCACCAGAGCCCACATTCTCCTTCCTACAACCACAAACATGGTTCCTGTTTTGGGGGGTTTAATTTTATTGTCAAAAAAATAAACTACAACCACAGGGTGTATTTAAACGGTATATACATTTAAGAACTACCTTGGTAAAGTGGCCTCTGATGCCTATATAACGCAGCATATACCCAGAAATCTCTCTTCTTGTTTGCTAGTATTTAAACTCACTATTTTTTTTTTAAAATTTCCCTTGAAAACACATATATACACATATATGTATGTGCCCAGATGTATGTAATCCTTTATAATTTCATACATTTTGAGTTTATATTAACCGTTCTTTTTATAGCAAAAGAATATTTGTGCGGGGCTGGAGAGATGGCACAGTGGTTCCAAGCATTGCTGCTCTAGCAGAGGACATGGGTTTGGTTCTTAGCACCTGCATGGCGGTTCACAACCGCCGGTCACTCTTGCTCCAGGTCTCCGTCCTTCTTCTGGCCCCTGTGAGCAGCAGGCGTGGGCATACACACGTTGCACATGCATGCATGCTTGCAAGTGCTCCTCTACATAAAGTAAAGACAAATCCTTTAAAACAACCCACCCCTTACTTTAAAAAAAAAAAAGTCATGGCAATATATAACACGTTGTAGATTGATTTAAAAAAAAACAAAAAACAAAAACGACCCCCCCTCAAAAAGCGTTCTCTTTATTTGGATAGAAATGTGCATTATTGGTATACAGAAAACATTTATTAGACAATCATCTTGTGCTGGGAATGCGTGCCATGGCTGGCAATGTTCTTTAGCCGGTGTTATTCTTCTGTGAAGACAGGCAATGCTTTAGCTTTTTTCCTGTTGCTGTAATAAGCAGTAGGGAGTCCTGCTATGTCCATAGTCGAGAAAGCCATGGGCTAATGCATGCATGCTTGGCTTCAGCTCACTATTCCTGTTCTTTCTTTTTAAAAAGTTCTTCTCTCCTACATTACATTCCAAACAAAGTTTCCACTCCCTGCTCTCCTCCTACTTGCCACACCTCCACACAAGAGCCATCCATTCCACTTCCATCTCCCTTCCGAAAAGAGCAGGCCTCCTGAGGAGACCAGCCAAATATGACATCAAGTGGCAAGAAGTCCCATTCTTATATAATCTAAAATCTCAGGTCCAGGAACCAGTGCCACCAACAATGGGCAGCTCTTCCCACCTGATTCATGGAATCAAGACAAACTCCCCTCAGATCTGCCCAATGGGCCAACTTAATCTACAGTTCATCATTGAGCATCCCTTCTGGGGTGAGTTTTGATCACATCCAGCTGTCAACTGGAACTAGACATCACACATACCATTCGAGGTTTTGAAAACACATTGCCGGGTGTGGTGACACACGCCTTTAATCCCAGCACTTGGGAGGCAGAGTGAGGCGGAACTCTGAGTTTGAGGCCAGCCTGGTCTACAAAGTGAGTTCCAGGACAGCCAGGGCTATACAGAGAAACCCTGTCTCAAAAACAAAGCAAAACAAAACAAAACAAAACAAAACAAAACAAAACAGCATTTCCATGGTATGTGCAAGGATCAGCATATGGCACTTGTCCAGGCAGAGTTATAAGCAAGAGACCTTTTTAAGCTCAGAGTCAAATAGCATTCAGAAATGTCAGCTATGAACAAGGTGGACCCTGAGAGTATTTCAAACTAAGGTTAGGAAGGACATAACCATTCCAGGCAATATATAAGTAGCGTTAAATCTGTCCTTCTGAAGTGAGACCTTTAACCGTTTTTTTTCAGATGGAATATTAAACGTTTGTTCAACTCTTCTGCAGGCTCCCGTCTCCGACAGGAAGATTTTCCACCGCGCATTGTTGAACACCCTTCCGACCTGATCGTCTCCAAAGGAGAACCCGCCACTCTGAACTGTAAAGCCGAAGGCCGCCCCACCCCGACTATAGAATGGTACAAAGGCGGGGAAAGAGTGGAGACGGACAAAGATGACCCGCGCTCACACCGGATGCTGCTGCCAAGTGGATCTTTATTTTTCTTACGCATAGTCCATGGACGGAAGAGTAGGCCCGACGAAGGGGTCTACATCTGTGTAGCAAGGAATTACCTCGGAGAGGCTGTGAGCCATAACGCATCGCTGGAGGTAGCTAGTAAGTAACATGCGCTGTGTTTTTCAGGGGACATTGCATGGTGGGATCATGTGTGTTGGCAGTGGCACTCGGAAATGATGCACATGTTGCAGATTTGGCAGGATGATAGTCTAGTTGTGTATGGATAGAACCTTTTATGTTACTTTTCCTCATCCTATTTGGGTATTCAGTGTGTGTCCTTACACAGAGATACAGGACTTTTATTGTTGATTTTTTTTTTCTTTTTTTTTAAACGGAGGCCCTTGTATTCTCCTCTGTGATTGGATGAATCTCAGAAGAGAGTTTGAACTTTGGACTTTTAACAATGTTGAGACTAGACTATGGGGTTTTTAGACTAAATGTAATTTTTAAATATGCTATGGCTTTGTATGGCCCCCTAAAACTCATGTGTTTGAATAAACCTATGGGGGCCAGGGAGTGGAATGTGGTGGTTTGAGTATGCCTAGCCCAGGGAGTGGCACTATTTGGAGGTGTGGCCTTGTTGTTCGTGAGCCACTGTGGGCTTGGGCTTTAAAACCCTCATCCTAGCTTCCTGGAAGCCAGTTTTCTCCAGTCTGCTCCTGGCTTCCTTTGGATGAAGATGTAGAACTCTCAGCTCCTCCAATACCATGCCTGCCTGGATGCTGCCATGTTCCCACCTTGATGATAGTGGGCTGAATCTCTGAACCTGGAAGCCAGCCCCAGTTAAATGTTGTCCTTATAAGAGTTGCTTTAGTCATGGTGTCTGTTCACAGCAGTAAAGCCCTAAGACACCCTCCATTGTTTGTTCTCGCTGTGTTGGATGAATAAGAATTTGTAAGTAAGATAGTATGCCATGCCGGACATTGTATTTGGATGTTTCCTACATTGGGAGGCAGCAGAGCTTGGGGAGAAGCAGGTGTATGGTATCCCAATGCCTTTGCTTATTCCCTGTCTATTTCTATGTATGTCCAATGTAGCTCTTTTGAAAGGATCTCAGATGGGATTTGTTGAATGATTAAATTGCTATATCTGCACCACAGATCTTCATTGTATTTGGATATGAATCTGACTTCTTTTACTTCCTAACGCCTCCCCCCCTCCCCATTCAGAAGGTAACTAAAACGTTCCCTTTGGAGCTAACACAGAATCAGCTCCACCACCCGGTTACTATGGTTTGTGGTACTCACACTGAGATAGACTGCCCAGGATAACTGATATTAAGGGAAAATAGAAAATAGAAGTAAACCATGTAAGAATGACCACTTTAGTCTATGTCAAAACTTGCCGCTCACATTAAGGTTTTCTTGTTCTTCATTTCGTTTTGAGTCATGGTTTTGCTGTGTACTGCATGCATGCCTTCAGCTTTGGAGTGTCCTGCCTCAACCTCCTCAAAGCTGGGGTTATAGACCTTGCCACCTGCCCATTTCAAACTCTGAAAGTGGTTACATGAAACCTGCTCCTTGTTTAAATTAATAAACAACAAACTTTATTGTTCTTTTCTTACTGACTTGACTCAAAGCAAAGGTCTCAGAGCTAGATTCGTAAGAGGCATGGAAGCTTTGATCACAACGTTTTGTTTTAAGCTCAACTTTAAACAGAATATAATAAAAACACTTAAATGCCTCCCTGTTTATAAACATGTATGCATGTTTTGACAGTTGTCATCCTTCACACCTCTGTAATTTTTAATCTTTTTTTTTTTTTTATAGAATAATCATTCTTTTTGAGGTAATAGTAAGGTAGATAAAATCCAAAAATAAAAGCAGGGGGAGCAGAAAAGCTAGGAGGGATGTCATTGTGTTAAAAACAACAAACCAAACAAATAAAAAACAAAAAAAAGAGACCCCCCCCAAACAAACCAAAGCCAAACGAAACACTGAATGCGAGAAGGAAAACCAAAGGCAGTGAAGTGTGCATGGAGAGAAATAGCAAGGCCAGTCAATGCTTGCCCGCTGCGTTATCCTCTGCTCCAGTTTTGTTCATTTCAGTATGTAGGAGGGAGTTAGAGGCCTGATCTGATCCACCCGTCCCCTCTGGACCTTCCTTTACACAACACCTCCAGCTTCACCCTGATTGTCAGGACACCCTTCATGAACTGATTTTTAGAAAGCCTTTTTTTTTTTTTTGGCTGGCTTCTGTGCATGCATTGTAAAGATAATATTAGTTTCCAGTTAAGTTTTCTAACTTAGGTGTACCATCACCTTGAGAGTCTCAGTAAAGAAGTTCATGGAAATCGAAACGGAATTCAGAGTTCCTTATGCTCGATTCACAGATTTTACCCCTGTGCTCCAAATAAAACGGGATATTGTGATTTACTGAATGTAATAGAAACATTTTAAAAATGTAAGAAAATACTTAGAATAGAGAAATGTATAAATATTTTATACTTCTCAAATTTAGTAAGGTATTAAGGACAGTTTGATATGTGTGTTCTCCTTAAAGATAATCATTTTTTCCACATGCAGATTGCCAGTTAGACCAGCACCAATTGTTGAAAATGTTTTCATTTTTCTACTGCATGGTTTTGGCTTCTTTGTCAAAGATCAAGTGACCATAGGTTTGTGCTTTTATTTCTGGGTCTTCAATTCTATTCCATTGATCTACCTGCCTGTCTGTGTACTAGTACCAGGCAGTTTTTTTTTTTTTTTTTAATCACTATTGGGTCTGTAATCCAACTTGAGGTCAGGGATGGTGATTACCACAGAATTTTTTTTTTTTTGGTTTTTCCAGACGGGGTTTCTCTGTGTATCCCTGACTATCCTGGAACTCACTCTGTAGATCAGGCTGGCCTTGAACTCAGAAATCTGCCTGCCTTTGCCTCCCAATTGCTGGGATTAAAGGTGTATACCACTACTGCCCGGCTCAGAAATTTCTTTTATTGTTGAGAATTGTTTTCTACTATCCTGGATTTTCTGTTTTTCCGTATGAAGTTGAGATGCGCTCTTCCTATCTCTGTAAAGAATTGGGTTGGAATTTTGATGGGGATTGCATTGAATCTGTAGATTGCTTTCAGTAAGATGGCCATTTTTCCTATGTTAATCCTACCAACCCGTGAGCAAAGGAGATCTTGCCATCTTCTGAGGTCTTCTTTGATTTCTTTCTTTTGACGACAAGAACTTGTGACTATTGTGAAAGGTCTTGTCCCCCTGTTTTCTTTCTCAGTCCATTTAGCATTTGTATGAAGGAAGACTTGCTGGGGTTAATTTTATATCCAGCCACTTTGCTGAAGTTGTTTAACAACTTTATATGTTATCTAGTAGAATTTTTGGGCTTTCCAGTTTAAAGGAAATGCAGGACAGAATGAAGCATAGACTGAAAGAAAGGTCATTAATTGGCTGGCCCAACTTGGGACCCATCCCATGCACACACAGCAGATGCAGACACTATTGCTGAGGCCATATTGTGTGTGTGCAGACAGGTGTCTGGTGTGGCTTTCTTCCAAGAGGCTCTCCCAGCATCTGACTGAGACATCCAACCATTGGATTGAGGTCACGGACAAATATGGAAGAATTAGTGGAGGACTGAAGGAGCTGAATGGGATCGCAGCCTTATAGGAAGAACAACAGTGTCAACTAAACCGTACCCCTCAGAGCTCTGAGAGACTAAGCCAAGGAACATATATGGACTGGTTCTTGGCCTCAGGCACATGTGTAAAAGAGGACTGACTGCCTTTCCTGACTACAGTGGGAGAGAAATCACTTAATAGCCTGGAAACTTGCTATCCCTGGGGAGAGGGATGCTGCTGGTGGGGGTGAGGTTGAAGTGGGTAGATGGGTGGAGGAGCACTCTCTTAGAGCTGGGCACCGGAGGATGGGGTGAAGAACTCAGGGATAGGGTACCTGAAAAGGGGACAAGTTTTTGAATGTAAATAAATAAAATAATTTAATAAAGATTTTAAGATAAAAGGTAATACTTTTTTAAAATCCCAAAGAAGTTTGTATAGCATTTGTGTCAAGTGTTTTTCATACAGTGGTCAGAAGAAACACTGGTTTATTGTATAGTATGTTCGCTTCGATCTCCCTGCCCTGAGAAAGGCTTTTGTGTGTTTGGAACATTTAGAAACTATTATTTAGTAAAAATCTTCTTTAGCGCACTGCAAATCAATATGTAGAAATCATACTGTTTAACTCATTTATTTTGGACAATATTACTTATGTCCCACTTCCTGATTATGTTCTAAAACACAAATCAGCCCTTTTGTATAGTATATCATTGATCAACTCTGTTGATGGTAAGGGCAGATGTCAGCCATATTAGCTACCCCCCCCCCCAAAAAAAAAAAATTAAAAAGTGCACTCGGGAGGCACGCAGCAAGACCAGGCACAAGCATGGAGTCCCCCCCCCCCCAAAACAAAAAAAAAAGCCTGGGAATACTGTTAAAGTTTGTTTTGTTTTGTTTTCCTGGAATATTCTGTTGCTCTCTGTTTTCCTACACGTTTCCTTAGATTAGGTGCCATGAGTAAAATAAGAACACTCTTACACTCACTCCCCAAGGCTCAGACAGGAAGCCCAAGATTGCATCTAATTTCACAGTGGTGCTGCGACCTCAGTAACAGCATTAACAGAAGTGTCTTGAGGCAGTGTGGGTCTCACAGAGCTGTTGTTGGTAATGCCTTTAAAAACATTTTATCTGTGTTTTGCTTGCGTTGCAACCAAGTCTTACAGCTGTAACAACAACTGGAGTTCGTGGTTCCTAATATTTGTCAATCCTTTAAACTCAAAAAAAGAAAAAAAAAAATAGAATGCTCGTTAAGTCTTCATTTCTATGTAGAAATAATAATATTCTTGACTATTGCACATTGATATTTTTGTTAGCGATGCCGTAACAAAAATTGCATGGCTTGGTTGGTTATTTTGAGGAATTTCATTGTCATCTGTATTACAGCAGTAAGCAGGAGAGATGATATTTGTAGGTGTATGCTTGTCCTATAGTAAAAATTGCATGCCCCCCTTTAAAATACAACTCCGTTGTGATGCAGTTATACTTACAGTATATAATGATAGGATCTGAAATTGTAACAAGAACTGCTGAGTCGTGCTTATTTCTCATCTGCATTCCAAGAACTTTGGAAGGTTTGGCTTTGCAACAACAATAACAACAACACCTTTAGTATTGGATATATTTTCCTAAATTGTTTTGCAATTATTACTTTTTGTAGGGCAGGGATAACATATAGCTGATAGATATGAAACATCATATACACTTGAAGATATTATCGTTTTCATAATTTATGAATACTCCTGTGTGTTTCAGTTAGATTCAACTCAGTTGTTGAAAAATGGTCTTATTGCCAGCCATGTTTTCTGATTTGCGATGAATTACACTGTTAAATAGAGTGTAAGCTATCTTTCAGGAAAGTGCCTATTGATCTGTTCTCCGACACTCAAATTTATTTTGTGTCCAGTACAAATGGGTAGTGTAATCCTTGATACAAGTTATATTTAAGAAGTGCTTTGATCTTGGATAATTACACTCACTTTTAAGAAAAATTATTTTGAACCTTGCCCCTGATGGTTCTCCTTGCAGAGCATGGCTCTCCATGTCATCTGGAAGCAGGGACCAGTCAGCATATGGTTATTTGCCTCCTATTTAAGCTGTTTTCTCCTGAGGAGGAAACATCCCCTTAGGATTAGGCAGACATCTGCTCACAATCTTAGCAGCAAAACCTGAGGAGTATTCTGTTGCTCGGAAAATAATCCTTGTATTAATTCATCAAAGATAGTCTTTTTTATTAACTGCATTTCTAAAAACCCGACTTTGAGGTAAAATGCATGTCAAAGACACATTTTCAACTCTTCTTAATACTTTATTTTTTTATAGTATTAGTAAATAATACTTCGCAAAATAATGCAGACTCACAGCCATCTAATTCTCTTCATTTAAATAAAATGAGATGGCAAGAAAAAGCAAGTTTTCTTATGGGTGAAATAGACACAAACATTGGCTAATAGAATAATATGTTTGCAAAATATATTAATGGATGATGAAAATGTTCCTCCCAGGAGTTCAAATGGTTCTGGTGAAATGGAGTGGAAAAGATTGCTACTTATATTTGTCTTTATTTATTTTGAGACAGGGTCTCACTGTAGCTCTCTAGCTGTCTTGGATCTTATTCTGTAGACCAAGCTGGCCTTGAACTCAGAGATCCACCTGCCTCTGCCTCCCAAGTGCAGTGATTAAAGGCGTGTGTGCTATACCGGCTATAGAATAAGGACTTAGAAACATTTCATTGAGAGGTGTGTCTGTATCATCAGGAGGGAATATTTATTCAGTTCATACAGCAGATGGAGGGAAACAGAATCTCAGGTTCTTCCATTCAGACCAGGAAGACTTCTAACAAAACACATATACATTTTTTTACATTTTTGAACTTTGTGCTTTTAGGAACCACTATGAGGTAGAAAGAGAGATGGCAGGGATTATTCACTTATGCAGAAGGTGAGTTTTAATGGCTGTTTCAGTTGGAAAGGACTGAGTGTGCCAAGCATTTCGTTATAACTAGTGCTAATTGTCGTGAGATGGACTATTCTTGAATGAAGACCACTCTCAAACAACACATTATAGGCTCAAATATATAGTGGAATTCTTGACTTATAAAACTCTTACTGTTTTCACTTCATATGTCAATAACTTCCGGAAATATCTTCGGCTCGGTATGTTAGAGGTTGTCTTCACTCCCAGCCATAAGTTAGAATAGATTATTTAACCAATCTAAAGGTATACAAACAATCAAACCAACCAAAACCTTCTAAAATTCTATATTAAATTCTTGTTAATTGTTATATACATATACACACACATATATATATACATATATATGTATACATGTATATATACATATATATGTATGTATATACATATACATATACACACACATATATGTGTGTGTGTGTATATATATATATATATATATATATATATATGAGAACACCTCTTTGTGCATTATTTCCTTATTCATTTTGTGTGCACTTGGGCATGCCACAGTGAGCATGTGATGGGGCTGGATCTCTCCTGCCATGTGGGTCCTGGATGTGTAGCTCAGGTCATCAGGTATGGCAATAGGAGTCTTGATTCCCTGAACCATCTCAGTTTTGAAGTGCATAGATGAAAGATTGTTTAATCTTGAAATTTTATTCCAAGGGTTTTCTGCGGTTGAAATTTTAGCGAACACACTTGCATTATGTATAGAGTGGTCCTATCATCAGGTACTCTATATAGAATTGTAATTATGATTGCAATATGTCATAATCACTCCATTTTCTTGTAGCTTTCATTCTTTAGATTCCCTTTTTTGGGGTACATTCAGCTAGCTAACACTCTACCACTGAGCTACAACAAAAGCCCTCAGTCCTTTCTTACACAACTGCAACAGTGGTTAAATGTATTATAATAGGTTGGGCATGTCCAAAGATGGCGCGGGCAATGTAAATTTCTGGACTGAATATTAGAAAGATGCCGCCTACTGCATGTTAGCCCATATGACTTGGGGCAGAGCCAATCAATACAGCCATGCTGAGTGATGGCGACAAACTCTATCATGAATCTCATAAACCACTCCCTTCATTTTCTTAAAAATCCAGAATGATAGTTGTACATGCTGAAAAGATATGCAGCCCCTGGAGGTTTTCAGGGAATCAATTCCACATTTACCGATTTACATGAAATTCTTGGTAGGCTAGGCTCTCATTGTACCAACAGTACTGTCTTTAAAAACTAGAACGTGGATCGTGTTTTCTCTCAAAAGTTATAGGATAGCTGTCTCTCTTTTTTTAAGTCCCTGTCTTTTACTGATGATTTAAGTCCTGGAACTCATTTTTTCATGTTTAGACTGACTTGAGATCATTTAGAACATTTCTTGCAGTACACATTTATTTACTATGAACATAGTTTCTTAGTACAATTAATTCTAATCAAATAAAATATAATTTAACTAAGGCTGCCATTCCTTGGCAACTGAAATTGTTCTACCTATAAATTTGTCAAATTAAAATGTAGCGTTGTCAAATGTCTTTTATGAAATGAAGTTCTTCCATCTCTTGGTTACTTCATAGGGGGAACTTTTTATAGTATATTTAAAAAGTAAATGGAATGTGAAAGTATAGAGAACATGTAGCTACAGTATAGGCTATTAAAAGTTTTCCTTAAATATATTTCTCTAGTCATTCATAGATGCCCTGGCTCTTTTCTAGTGAGTAAAAAAACAAATTAAATTCAACAAAATATTCTTGCCTAAATCTTTGCCAGGAGGACTAGGTGACCTGGGGAGGGGGGTGGAAAGTGAGCGGGATGTAAAGTAGCCATACAAATAAATGCTTTCTGTTCCATTGTGACAAGTGTCACACAGAGTATAGAAGAGCTGAGAGCTGAATTTCATGAGGGTATGACTAAGAGCAAACAAAAAAGTCATTTCAAACTACATGAAGGGCTAAGAGAAAATGCTAAACTTGGGCATGTTTGAGAAAATAATAAATTCTAAGGTTGCTGTATGAGTTAGGAAGATTGATAGGGGGTGGCCAGGGATGTGAATGTAGACTTTACAGCCACAGGAAGGATGCTCTATGTTCAGTAGATCGATGCCGCATTTGTTTAGATAATGATGGAGCTGACTTGATCTGGTTTATCAGTTTAAAACATCACGTGTCTGGTACCTGAGGGTACCTTGTGTATAGAATGAGATAGAAGATGATTTGAAGAGATACATTAGGGTGCTTGTTAGTATCTCATGCGGAACTGTTGGTGGTTTGAAGTTGGGGATAGAAGCTAAGGAGAAGAGGGAGGGTTTGACTCTCATTTTGGAGGGTGAAATAGAAGCTAAAAGGTTGTGGCAAATGCAGTTATTGGGGGTTATAAAGGAGGATCAAGCCTATGGATATGCAAGTATCATTGGCAGTTTGGAATTCAGGTTGATAGTCTGATGGCTCCCAGTAGTTAGTATGCCTGTCACAGTCCTAAGTCAGTTTCTATATCTGAAATAGCACATTTTGCTTCTTATTCCATTAGTCACTGACTTGGCATATCTCTCCTTGTCTTGTGTTTATCCCCTGGCTCTGAAGGCTCCTGTTGTGCCCAAAACACATATTGAGCACACTCCAATCAGACTAGAGATTTATACTTTTGCCCTCAGTACCTACTGTCATTCCTGCTCCCAAATTAATGAGGCCATCTACCATGTTTCTAAGATGTCTCATTTCCTATGTAATGAGAACGATGAAGGATCATAACACCACTTCAAGTCCACACATTTCATGTGCCACTCAGTCAGTATTTCTGTGTATTTCAAACCTTGTATGATCTCTAACACTTCATTGTAAGCACCTACATCATGGCCCCCTTGTAATTGGATTACTAATCACTATAGTCACTATATTGTACCAACTGTGTCACTCAGCATTCTGAGATAAAATGAGAAGATGGAAAGATTTACTTATGTGGTTCCCAGTGTCATGAGTTTCTTTGGTTCTCTCAGGTGGGACGAGGACATGGAGAACATTGAATAAGTAGCTACTCACCTCATGTCAAATGTAAATGAATACCTAAAGAAAGAGCCAAGGTCACCTTCAAGGGAATTGGACCCTAATAACCTAACCTCCTTTCACTGGGCCCCATACCTTAAAGGTTCTACCAACTTCTGCCACTTGCTGCTCCATAGTCAATGGGAAGTGCTGAAGAGCTAGACCATGGCACTGTCCACCAGTGGGTTAAAGGATAAGGCAGAGCTGGTATGTATTTGTAATACTCAGCCACAGACAAAGAATGAAATTTTGTCCTTTGAAGAATATTAGATAGCAGGATAGGTCATCATGTTCAAGGAAAGGCACCCTGTGGTCTCAGTCCTTTGTTAATCTCATGGAAGAATGAAGTAGAACAGTGGCTACTAGTGGGAAAGACGAGAGAAAAAGGTCAAACACAGAGAAAGGAAAGGAAGCCTGTCTTAGGTACTTTACAATTGCTGTAGAGAGACACCATTACCAAGGCAACATATAAAATAAAGCATTTGATTGGGGGTCTCCCTTCCAGACTCAGAGAGTGAGTCCATAACCGTCATGACAGGGAGCGCAGCAGCTGGCCAGCAGGCCTGGCACAGGAGCACTAGCTGAGAACTTGCATCCTGATTTGCCACTTGGAGGCAGAGAGGTTAAGAGACTGGGCCTGGTATGTGCTTCTGAAACCTCAAAGCCAACCTCCAATGACACATCTCCCTTAACCATGCCACACCTCCTGATCCTTCCCAAAACAGTTCTACCAACTAGGGACCAACATTCAGATATGTTAGCCAAGAAGGGCCATTCTCATTCATACAGTCAGATCACCAAAATAAAACTGGGACAGGAAGATGAATGGGTTTTTACAGCACAGCAGAGTATCAATCAGACACAGTGACTTAAGGTATATTTCCAAATAACTGGAATAGTAAGCAAACACAGTTGGAAAGATTTGTGTTTCAGATTATGGATGTGCTTAACACCACACTGATTTTATCCACTACCTGTCTTACAGACATCTGTAGCAAATTAGAATGCACCATGTCAGAAAAGATGTATAAATATTAAGTCTCAAAGAATAAAATGGTATTATTATTGTGTCTCTGGGATCAAACTAAATGCCTCATACATGCTGTGCAACATCCAACTCTCTACCTCTCAATAAAACTGTATCTCTAACTCTTAATTAAATCTGTCTAAAGTGTCTTTGCAATATACTATTTTCCTGGGAAATTTTCTTTTCTGGAATGTTGAAGTGTCTTTTTATGAATATAACAGTCAAGGAATTTAGTTAACTCTTAATACAAAAATCCAAGGAATTTACTTTTATGCTTTGATATGTAGTAATCCCCTACTATGCCCTAAAATGGGGTTCTTGGGGTTTTACTGAATACTTTTTGTTTATAAAATAGGACTTAGCAACCTTGCAGCCTCTCCCCTCCCCAAGTCAGTGATTATTTTGCATAATAGTTTCAAGATTTGCCTATATATGTTGATTTAAAAACTCGTATGATAATCAAGGAGATCTCTTTACTAAAGCAGGTTTAATGGGGAATATAAGGAGAAATCTCAGCACAGCAGTGCTTTCTATCTCTTACATTACTCAACTTAGGTTAAAATAAGCCTTGAAAGGCAAATAGAAATCTAGAAGATACAGTATGTATAGAAATATTAGAAACATGTGTGATGGTGATACTGAGTTTGCATAACAGTGAAGGAGAATGAACAGATTCACCCTGAGAAGGCTTGCAAACTCCAAGCAGAACATGGACTCCTCTGTCACAAAATATGGGTCATGGACCAGTGTTAAGGTTTCCAAATGCTGAGTTTCATTCTAAGTGTGGCAGGCCTGTTTTTGCCACTTTTGCCGTGTGACTCATAAACACGTTCAAGATAGAGACACTCTGGTGTGCATTGACATCAGTTTGACCAGGGCATTGTTTTGAAATTTAATCAAAATTTGAGAAAAATCAAACTGGAATTTCTCACTGATGTTCAGATTTCTGGTCCTTCCTTAGAGACACACATGCCCTTTGGGAATGGAGGCACAGTGTAATTGTATTTTAAAAAAGTATGGTTTTAATAATATAAAAGAGATATAAAAGACGCATGGATAAATGCATCTCTTGGTCTAGACATTCTCTTAACAATGCGGTAGGTTTTTGAGAGTCTGCACACGACAGACGAATTACTTGAACTAGAGCAGTGGTTATTGGGAGCAGGTAGGTTGAGTACGGTGGGTAAGAGAATATAATCATAGGAAATGAGGGGCACAAACAACAACCCAGGGAAAGAAAAGCTCAAGGAAGATGCAGAGGAAGACAAGTAAAGAGACAAGGTAGGGATGCAGAAGGAACATGAGAGAGATGTGGCAACCAAGAGAATGGACTGTATGTACCAGCAGGGCTTAGGGGCTCTGCATGTACCAGTGGGACATAGAGGGAGCTGAGACAGGTGCAAACCTGAGGGTACAGATCAAATGGACATTAGGCTCAGAGGAGTAGAGAAAGATATTTTCTTGGGAAAGTAAGGACACGTAATGTTTACTATAGAAAATATTTATAAATAAATATGAGGAAATTAGAACTAGTAGGATGTTAAACAGAGACTA
Source organism: Mus pahari (assembly GCF_900095145.1). Lineage (NCBI taxonomy): Eukaryota > Metazoa > Chordata > Mammalia > Rodentia > Muridae > Mus > Mus pahari. The sequence continues at coordinate 64,913,038 of NC_034601.1, forward strand.
GGTTAGTCCATTCTCCATTATCAATGTTTAGCAAGGGAAGTAATATTTGTAAAATGTCAGATTTTTTTTTTTTTAGCAAGTTCATGCCAGCTGATATTTACTTAGCATGTCCAAGAGTGAAATACTAGGTTCTCTTGTTTACTTTACATTTATTTAAATCAAAATTCTGGTAAGAGTAGGTTGTATTAATAAAAATGCAAACATACTCGTAGGGTCTTTTGGAAGCCATTTAATCTCTCCTTCTAACTTAGATTAACTTGGCTAAAGATAATTTGTTGTAGCAAAAAGAGACAGGGACTAAAAAAATTTTCCAGTCAGCACCATTAATACTACTTTTATGCACTGTGTTAACAAGAAGTTATTACTTAATTTGCTTCAATCCTGCGATACTGCCTAAATCGTTCATTCATTTTCATCCTGATTACAGAGAGACACTTTTTAAAAAATAGGGCAGCTCATGTGTTTGAAGATCATCATCAAGTGGACCCTAATTTTTAATAAAGTAGTTCCGATGTTTAGGTTGTTAAGTAAAATAAAGCAGTTTGTAATTCAGCTCCTTAGTCTCTAAGGGAGAGAAATGGAAGCCTTTGTTACATTTTGAGTTGTGTCGTGTTTAACCTAGCTTGAAATTGAAGCTTTAATAGTGCATATGACATTTTACACTTGTCAGGAGAAATAAAGGTTTATGATCACGATATTAAGGATTCCTGAGTGAGAACATTTTAAATCTTATCTAGTCAACCTTGGCAAGAATTTTAAAATAAAAGCCAGGGCACTAAAAAGCAAATAGGAGAAGACAGTTTCCTTCCCAAACAGGATACGAATTCTGTCTCAAGATGTCCCTGTTTAGTAACTGTGTCTTTACTGGATGATGTTGCAGTCTATCTAGGCTCTATTGAGATACTGTTTGTAAGATTCTTATTCTATTCAGACACCAGAAAAACGGACTAGGAACCCACATTTGAGGTAAAGGGATGTTGTGAATATTTTCATTATATTAGCTTAATAGTGCTGTTGTTTTTCCAAGTGACTTCTTGGTTCTCCCGTGGATGGGTACTGCAGGTTATAGCTTTATTATGCCTTGCTTATGGAGTTTCTGGGACTGTCTGATGTTCTCTGCTTTCCTTTGACACCTGCCTCTAGAAAGAGCAAGAGGAAACCAAACCACCCACCCACCAATCCACCAACCAACCAACCCACCAACCAACCCACCCAGCAACCCCAGCAGTCCTGAAAACATGGTGGGGAGGTAGAATGTTTGCATGGCCTGTGGCTGGGGAACCTGTAAGCAGTTCCTTTTCTATCTTTCTTTCTTATTTAAAGCCCACAAAGAACCTAAGAGTGTGAGTTGAATCTATTACACTAGTGGACAATAAAACCAATCCTTCCTTTCCCCCCTTTACAAACTGTCATTACTGCTGAAGTCTCTTCAGTCCGCCATGAATGGCTCCTCTCGAAACTGCATCCTTGGGATTCATAAAGCCACCTCCGTTTTAATGGCCAGCAATGCATTTCTATGGCCAAGGTTAAGAAGCCTTATTTTTTTTCCCTAATTTTTCAAATTATTTTTATTTTCTTTTATTTGTATGGAATAACTTTGCCGGAATGTATATCTGTGCATCCCTTGTGCGCCGGTGTCCTTGGACATCCTGAAGAGGGTGTTGTATCCCCTGGAGCTGGAGTTACAGATGGTTATAAGCCACCATGGGTGCCAAAATTGAACCTGGGTCTCTTAAAAGAGCAGCCAGGGCTCTTTGTGTCCCTGCAGGCCCTTGTATGGTTTCATAACCCTCAAGGTTAATGCTGACGGAAACTCTTCAGAGGTGGTGAAATTCATCTTGTCGTTATGCTAAAACAAGTTTTTGTTTTCAATGACCTGATGGATGCTTGCTCAATGTAGTTTTGCAAACCAACTGAAGTTATTCAACCCCTGTAAAGCACTGACTTTCATTACCTTACAGAGTTATGAGGCGCTGCTATAGATAAGATCTGGCAATTCTTCCCCAAACACGAATGTTGTTGAAGGCTTGAGCTCCAGGCATGTGACAACTGTTGTCCAGAGATGAGTTTTTTAGGAAGTAGAACCTGGCGGCAGGGTGTTAGTTAGATCAGTGCGAGTGACCTGGAAGAGTATAAAGGGGTTCTCAGCCTTACCAATGCTACAGCCCTTTAATACATCTCAGGTTGTGGTGATTCCCAAACATAAAAAATATCTTGTTGCTACTGACTAACTATAATTCTGTTATTGTTATAAATTGTAATGTACATATCTGGCATGCAGGACATCTGATATGTAACCCTTGTGGAAGATTCACTTGAGCCAGCCCCCAGGGGTTCACCACTTATAAGTTGAGAATCACTAGTATAGTGGGCCTACAGGCTTTCTTTCCTTTTATTTGTTTCTAGCTACTATGAGGTATGTACTACTATTTCTGTGCTCTGGTCACTTACCCTAACGTACTATACTGCCACGGGCCCAAAGAACCAAACTACAACACGGGTAAAAACCTCTGGAACCAAAAGCCCAAATAAGACATTTCTTCTTTTAAGTATATAGTGCCTCAGGTTCCTTATAGTTATAGAAGCTAAGTAACATAGAAGAAGCATTATATATGTTGATGTATATGAAGGAAGGGTTTTGATTTGTGCTTGGTGAGTGTCAGTACTAGCCATTACACCATCTGCTACTTACCTTGCCAGGCATATAGTAATAAGTGGGTTTCTGAAATTTCAATGCTACCAATGTGTCCCTTCTCATTTGAGGAAGGCAAATTCAGGAATCCTAATGCTATATATGGCTGCATGTGATAGGGATAATAGCTCTACTATTTCACCAGGGCTAGTCATTTTCTCATACACAACATGATTGATAATCTGGACAAGTATTTGTAAAATGATACGCAAGCCTCACTTATCAGTATATCTATCTCGAATGACAAGCATAGTTTTTAGTTTTACAAGTCTGCTGTTAATGGCATGGTTCACATTTCAGTGTTTCTCTGTGCTCCAACTCAAAATAGGTTTCATTGTATTATTTTTCTGTAGTGTTAGATAAGTTGACAAAGTTTTTTTAAACAAAGTTTAAATAATACCTCTTTTTGGGGTGAGATTTGAGAGTCAAGCATTGATGAGTGATACTGTGTTGGTTACTCTCCTCCTTCTTGTGATATAAAGAACTCAAAGGAGAAAAGAATTCCTTTCACTCACTGTTTGAGAACTGACTATACCCTGGCCATGAGGACCAGGAGCTGGAACTTCTCACCCCATATGGGACAGGAAGCGGAGCATGCTGGCACCTATCCGGCTTCCTCTTTCCTCCAGTTACACTCAGCCTGAGACCCCAGCTCCAGAGAAGGTGCTACCTGCATCCAGAATAGGTTGCCCCACTTTAACATGTCTTGCACCCGACCTCAAAGGGATTCCTAGAGGTTTGACTCCTCGGTGAATCAAATCCAGTCAGGTTGACCATGAAGATTCACCATCATGGATACCGATCAAATCTGGAGGATTTTAGATCAGTGTGACTTTCAAATGGATCTGTCAACTCTTTTCTTATTGGAGAATACTCTGGATTACAGGAGGAAGAGGAAAGAATCTGTGTAATGCAAGCTCGTGCAGAAGGTACTCTTTATCACTCAGTTGTCTTGAGAATGGTCCGTTTCCATCTGCGATTCTGGGAAGTTCCCTTTGTTCCAGCTGCAGTGTGTGTGTTGGGGGAGGGTTGGGGTGGGGGTGCATGTACATATGTATATGTACTGAGGATGCCAGATGTGTGGATCTGTATGTACTTGTGCAGACTAGTTGTCAACCATGGCTGGTACTCTTTAGGAGTTGATCATCCTGGTTGTCTTTGTTTTTCCTAGTTTTGAGATCTTTTTGGGTTTTGGTTTTCTAGACAGGATTTTGCTATATAGCCGTAACTGTCCTGGAACTAACTCTGTAGACCAGGCTGGCCTCAAACTCAGAGATTCACCTGCCTCTGCTTCCTAGGTGCTATGATTAAAAACATGTGGGAAGTAGGGTTTCTTATTGGGACCAGTAGCTCACAGATTTACCTAGACTAGTGTTTAGCACATTACAGAGATCTACATGTCCCTACTGAGCTCGTACTAGGTTTAAACATGCACCAATATGTACATATGTATGTAACCAGTAGTGACCCAATGCAGGTCATGCCTGTGTGGCAGGAACATTGCCAACAGAGGTGTCTCTCTGTGTCTTGACCATATTGATCTCATTCAAGATCCCAACATGGGCATTTCTAAGATGGTGTTACCTCAGAACTGTCAGTGTGATGAGCATCTTCTGGCCTTGACTTCTACTTTCTAACTTTGTGTTTTATAGTTGGCATAATTTACTTCTTCTGAGATCTTGATCTTATTTGTGAAAGATAATTCTCTTTCCTATAATGTGTTGACTTTATCCAGGGTGCTTCTTATATAATCCAAGTTAAGTGACTTAACCATTTAAGTTTTTAAAGTTGAGTTTGAAGATGGACCATTCAGAGAAAGTAGTGTGTGTCTCACACCTTTCTTCTTATTTATCCGGCTGACTGATTTTGTGGTCTATAGATAAAATGACCAAGTTTCTTGATGATTTATTGTCGGGAATCTTCTGTCCTTTGCTCTGTGAATTACCTTAGAAGACAAGACTGACCCCCTTAGTTCACATACTCAGTTTGTCTTTACTTTCTTCCATGTTCTTTGACACTTGGCCTCAAACTCTATTTTCACCTGAGATTGGAAGAATTGGTGATGCCTCCAGGTCATTGCCCTGATGATGGTTATTTTATTTATCTCTTTCTTCTATAATATCCAGATTATGGAGATAGATCACCAGCCAGCCAGCACTCTAATCCAGAAAGCCAAGATTGATTCTTACCTTTAGTTTTCCATCTCCCTATGTCTATTGTGAATGGATATTGATTGATAATTTTCTTAAGTAGCGTTAGAATCTTTCTTCTTGACTCCATTGCCTTTGATACATACCTTCCTAGTTAGCATCAATGCCACTTCTCATTGGAATGTCCTGTAATAGTCCTTTATAGATGAAAAGTCAACTGTGCTTCTAGATTGTTCATTCAGAGATTCTTACTTCTTCTAAAGTTTCAATTCCTTAACAGGATTTGCAGGCATCTGTGTAATCTTGCTGTGGTGGCTTAGAACTCAGTGCCATCTCTTTGATCTGGAGGAAACTATTCATTGGTTCAGAGCTGAGCTGTGGCTGGCTTCAAAGTTCCTTTTCTGCAAATCTCCATTTCTGCCCCCATGTCAAGGTTAACCTTCCTGGCACAGCCCTGGATTGCTTTTTCACAGTATGTAACACTTATTATTGTGGTTAAGACTTTACTTGTCTGTAATTACTGTTTAATGTATGTATAGCTTGTAGGTCTTAGTGTAGACCCAATGGATGTCTTATTACTGAATCATTGTCAGTAAAGGTTCTATAAAACGATCCCTCCCAACCAACAACAAAGAAAGGCAGTGTGTACTTTGTGCTGTAAGGGGCCCAGGTGAAATTCACATATTTGTTTCTCAAAGAAAGGAGAAATTGTACAAAAAATTACCCCAGTTTCTGTATGGGTTCTGCCTTATGCCTCTCACTCTCAAGAGATATTCTCTAGTCAACTCTAATTGGAGGTCCTGTTTGTGATTGCACAATGCTGCTAGACTTTCCTTTATGTCTTTGCTTTGTGAGTGCCTTCCTTTGCTGTCTCACACTTGTACGCATTAAAACTCAACCTCTCAAATGCTGGGATTTCTGATGTATGCCGTCATGCCTGCCCCAAGTATTTCCAAAGACCTTCAGAGTACATGCACTATTTAATTTCTGATGGTTCAGTGCAGGTTTCCTTACTTTAGCAACCATATTGTAGTAACTGTATTGCTAAGCTTATCATGTTAGGTCCAGTATATTAAACACATTTCAACTTGTAATATTTTCAACTTCAAAGACGATTATCTGAACAAAACCCCTCTGTCTTAATTACTTTTTTGTCTTTATGAATAAAAATTTTGACAGGAACCAGGCAGAAATGACTTATTTTGGCTCATATTTTCTTGAAGATTCAGTTTATCAGAGTACAGAATTCATGGGGAGCAACTATAGTCACATTGCTCCAAGTGAGGAAGAACTTAGCAATAATAGGAGGCCCCAGAGACCCAACCATCTCAGCAGCCACCCACTTCCTCTCCTACTCTGATTTCCACAATTCCCCACAATGGTATCAGCAGCAAAGGAGCAGCATTTAAAATGCGTTCCTATGGGGAACACTGAATGAATGACATCTATTAAGCATTAAGAGGTTAATAAAATAATCCCATACTTACTTCAGATTATAAAATTCTGTGTGATCTTAAATAGAATGACACTTTTGAATGTACATTAAATTATACTATATGAATATGAAAGAAGAAATATACATTGATATGCACTGATATAAATAACTGACCATCATGATTTCCCTTAGTTGTTAACTAGGTAAGGAAATAATCCTTAATGTTCATCATTTAAATCTGAAGTATGGGGGCTGGAGAGATGGCTCAGCGGTTAAGAGCACTGGCTGCTGTTCCAGAGGTCCTGAGTTCAATTCCTGGCAATCAAATGATTAACCACAACCGTCTATAATGAGATTTGATACTCTCTTCTGGTATATAGGTATACATGCAGATAGAGCACTCATATACATAAAATGAATCAATAAATCCTTAAAAATATATCTGAAGTATGAAAGTTTCTCATACTTGATTTAACAACATGTTCCATTTCAATTTTAATTAGTAGACTAAAATTAAAACTTAAATATTGTTAAAAGAGTTTAATATACTTAAGCCCCATAATTCATTGACAAATATGTTAAACATTTAAATAAATGTTAAAAATTAAAATGTTTATTCACATTAGTGCATTCTTTCTTCTTTTTCTTAAATAAGACATAATATTGGCATTGGTGCCTGCTTCGCTGACTAGTTCTGTTGTACTTCATGATAACAATTGTCTAAGCTAGGATATTCAGCATTACTTAACAGAGTTAGGTAGGAAAGAAAGTTAACTTGGCGGAGGCAGTTCTAGTTGTAAAGATCATGGCCAGTAAAGACACACACACACACACACATACACACACACACACACACACACACACACACACACACACGAGGAAATACTTTTATATACCTTGTACAGATTCATTTTCAGTTCCTTTTTGGTTTGGGGAGTTTTTAGAATGTCCGATGCAAATATTCCTTAGGTATTGGAAAACTGGGTTGGAGCATATAATTTATTCATGAAATTTTGGTTGCAGAAAATATGAACAAGGAATCCACATCCTTCTAACCTTGCCCTGACACAACTGCAGTTACTGAGATAATTAGCTCAATGTTATTATAGATTATTTTTCTTATAAATAATTTATACTTCAGTTTACTCTCGTCCTTTAAGATGGCAAAGCATGAAATTGATTAGGTATAATTGTACATCTGATTAATATTTAATTCAAATTATTTTATAGCCTTGTTTAGATGTTTCTTTGTCACTTTGTATGATGCTGATTGTGTATTTTATAATTTGGTATGTTTCCTTTAATACCAATTTTTAAATTCTAAAATACCGTTTCTCTAGAGCTGTACATAGTGTTTTATAAGATGTGACTATTAAAATATATGCAAAATACATAAAACTAAATTATGTCTATGAATATAATGTTATTATATACTATATATAATTATATATAAATAAAGTATATATAATATATACTATATATAATATATAAGATATATATATATAATATATATATATCTTATATATATAAAATGCTTTTGGGGGGTGTTAGTTCACTGACAGAATTAACAAAGTTTAAATATTGGTTTTTCATCTCTGTTGGCTACTACATGTGCTGTGGGACATAGAACAACTGTTTGTGAAAGTCCTAGCCACTTAGAACAGGTTGGCACTGACTCCTGAAAGTAAGAACAGGGCCTATGTTTGCAGATGGTTTTGTGTATCTCCGAGGAAGTGGGGAGTCAGCTCATGATTTGTGCTAAGGTGATGCAGGTAGTCCTGGTGGTGAGGGGCAGAGGAGCTACAGACTGGGCCAGTGTTCTTAGGACCCTTGTGTTGGGGAGCTGGAGACTAGCAAGAAAGGGGGTAAGGGCCTCTGAGAGCATAATCGGCTCTCACCCTGCTCCCAGCTGCACACCCACACCATCTCTTGATTTTCGCAAAGGTCAGGGTTGCTTTAGACTAGCCAGACACACGCCACTTACAACGTGTTCTTTGATTCTGTGTAAATACCTATCTGATGATGAACTCGAATTCTGTAGACCGATGCTCTCGTCCTTGTGAGGAGAAGGATCATAAATAGTCTTCTGATATTTTATCAACATATGACTTAGAACAAGTATGCAGGTGCATACAAATAGGCATATGACTAATATGTAATATATACTTGGCACTTGCCGAATTCCCGATTTGGAATATATTCCAGTTCTATAGGAACAATAATCTTAATGACTGCTCAACACTTCCTGGCCCAGAAAAATTCTCAGCTGCGTTTGACAGATGAATGTGCTGAGTTTAATTCTCAGAATTGAGTTTGTGGGGAGTTTTGGGAGACCCTGGTGATGCTCCTGAACCTATATGACATCATTTGATTACGCATGTTAGAGTGATCATTACCTCGTACAGTAGTTGCATAATTGATCACCTGTTAGCATATCATTTGGAATGGTCAGAAATGGCCATTGTACAGATAAATAGTCATAGTTATGAGCCTCAATGGGCGATAATATGCTCAGTCCTGCTGGGAGGAGATGTCCCAGGGTGGGGTAGTCCCCAAGGGGGCTTCCCCTTCTCTGAGGAAAGGGGAGGAGGTAACAGGGAGGGATGACTTCCAAGGGTGGGAGAAGGAGGAACAGAGGGAGGGAGTGCTCTGACAGGGATGCAGAGTGAATAAATAAATAAATGAGAGAGAGAAAAACAAAGCAGTCATGGAGTCCCTTAGAAATTTTGATGTTTCTTCTTCTTGTTGTTGTTTTGGAAGCTGTACAACCTTAATTCTTGAAAGTCAGGGAGTTGCTTTATTACAACGTAAGTGGAAAGAAGGATGGACAAGAAGGGAGGTTTATATATGATTTGCGCTGACTGCTCTGTCTATGGATTTTCAGCATGAATTGGGCTATTCTGTGAATTTTTTTTTCCCCTTTAAAATTTTACTTCTTTTGTCTGAAACACTATCTTTTAATTGATTTGTTTTTCATGTGCTAGCCTACTGGTAAGGGCTGGAGTGTTTTTCCAGGGCACACTGAAGAGGCAGGGTAACTAACTGCTGTGTACTGGCCAGGGGAAGCCTGTTCCCTGATGAATTAACACCAAACTATTCCAGACATTTTTAATGATGACCAAGAACATCTATTTCTATGAAAGGTTTATAAAGTTCTGTTTTATTTTTTTTCCTCTCTCTCTCTCTCTCTCTCTCTCTCTCTCTCTCTCTCTCTCTCTCTCTCTCTCTCTCTTTATATATATTTACTTAAGCTTAAATTTAACTTATTAATTAGTGTATTCATTTGTTTGGCTGCTGGCCTTACAGGCCTTCTTCACTCTGTAACCTTTATGTACCTTTTTGATGTGAGTTTCTAGATGTCTCCAACCCTTTGTCCTTCACCCATGTGAACATAAAAACTGTTTGACAGTATACTCAGTTTTGTTCCCTACTGAGAAGCATAGCTTTGGCAGGTGGTCTGTTACATGTCTCATAGTAAATATATCTTTATTCTGTAACTTAATAGCATATGCTATTGCTTCTCTAAAACGGAGATATTTTTTTTTAAATAAGGTAGGCTTGTTTTTGAGATGAAATCATATTATTTTAGAGGTATTCCATTTGGGATCTTTCTGAAATTACATGGGACTTCTCAATTCAGAATGGCCCGTATTTCACTTAGCGTTTTCAGAAAAAACTCTTCATTTATTTGCCATAAGGGGCTAGTTAAACAGTTTAAGTATAATCTTGGATGTTTGGAAGCTTTTTTAGCACCTTAGAGAGGATACTTAAATTTTAGAAATTGTGTTTATGTAAGTGGAAAGCTACCATGGAATTTTTAAGCAGACACAATGGGAGAAGAGTTTTGAACTTTAAATATTAAAGCTAACATAATCCATCTATATCTCTTTTATATTTGGCTAAATGTAATGATAGTAAAAGCCTATCATAGAACATAGTTTACATTCCCCAATGTTGTGGAAGAATTTGAAGTTAAGATTCATGATAATTATAATAAAAAAAAACCAAAATGTTTCCCACAGGTGAGCCAGGGGCAGATCTCCATTTATAATGTATAGACCGGTCACTATGCGCCAGTGGTCCATGTTCCCTTTCAGACAATGCAATCAAGGTACAGGTGGTATACATACATATGTTCATCTCCAAAGTCCTCTTGTTACGTTGTCTCTCATTATTACTGACTTTCCTTCATCATGGAGAATTCTTAATTACCAACAGAAAACTTAAGACAAATTCATTTTGTATCTGAAACAGTTTTACCTTTATACAAAATTATACCAAAGTGTGATTTTTTTTTTTTTTTTTTTTTTTTTTTTTTTTAGTTCCACTGTTACAATAGGGCAATATGGCGGTCTGTAGGCTCTTCAATCTGTATGTAAATATTTAACTTTTACACTCTCCTATGTTTTTCTCCTGATCCACACTGGATCACAGAAAGGAACCAGTGGAATGTTAGCATTACTTGCAGTTCCCTTTTACACGTGAAACTTATATATATATATTTTTGTGTGTGTGGCTGTGGTAAATTGTTTCCAGATCTGTTCACTCTGCATTGAAGAGTAGGCCGGGACCTGGGTAGCGATGCACTGCAGCCGAGTCAACTTACCAGAGGGTTAGTGTACTCAAAACACACACCTCTCTCATAAAATCTGAGTCAGAGCAAGAAGCTGGAGGTAAATTGATAGCGTGTAGCTCCTTTTCTTTCCACCATTCCTTAAAGCCCGCCTGCGACTTGAAGTGACATGACCTCATCTTCTTGGATGTGGTTAGAGGTGACAGGGTCGACGGGGATTGGGCACAAACTCCATTGCTTAATTGTCCCTGAAAAGGACAGGCCTGAGAAGACTGCCTGTGAAGCACATCAATACCCAATACCAGGGACTCTCTGCCATGATGCAACAAGTCCTTCAAAGCCTCGGATTGATGTTGCAATCCTCTAGGTAAATATGCGCAGTCCTGAGTGTCAGTTGGCTTTCTCTCTGGCGACATCCAGACTCTCTCTACTTGCTTTGATGAAGTTGTCCTTGTGTCCTGGTCAGCTTCCTCTTAGAGCCTTACACATTGCTTTTACCCAACTCACTCTCAGACTTCCTTCGCAGAGTCACTGGTTTCTCCATCAACTTCAAAAGCCCAAGATGACTCATCTCTGGCCAATAAGCTTAATAATCTGATAGTTCTCGTATCACAAAATGGCCATGACCTGTTCAAATAACTCTTTTTTTTTTTTTTTTTCAAGAGAATAACACCGAGTCTGAGTCTGTTTCTGTGTGTGTCTACATGGGAGTGTTAGAAGATGAGGTGACCATGAGATGCTAGATAGAAACAATGATGGTGGTGGTGATGATGATGATGATGTCAGTACCTTCGGAGATAGTTATGTATTGGAGGATAGTAACAATTGAATGTGGCAGTTTGGGGGGTAACATAGTTATGATGTTATCTTTTTCTCAAAGTCGGTTCAATACTGCTGAGTCTAAAAATACTTGGGCTATTTTAAATACAAGCACCACAAAAGATTAATACATTCAGTGAAAGGCGAGGAAGACGTTGGGCATCCTGGTGAAGCCACTTGCCATGCCTGAGTGTTTTCCTGTGATCAGCACCATGCATTATGTGAAATGCAGTATGAAGAGTCCAGAGTACGTATGGGTACTCGTCGTGGGTGTCCCTGGGGAGGCAGTCGAAAAGATGAAAGGCAAGCTGAACCTAACATCAGCTATTTGAGATCGGCAGGGTAGGGAGAGGGAGAGAACCTTTGGCCTATTGAAGGTTGCGATCGGCTTGGAGGTTATGAGGACGAGGTTAATCATGGTTTGTAGTGAATTATGAATTTCACTACAGCTAGTAGAGAGGAATGTGGATGACTACAGAACAAAAAGCTATAGATGGTTGAAGTGATAAATTATGCTGGTTATCCTGTTTTCATTAATTATACCTTATATATAAATCTCTCATAGCACATTCTTTCTAATGGAGTAAATATAGTAACGTTTCTATATACTTCTCCCTTTCTGCCAAATGTTTCTCCATCGATTATATAATTTCCACTTATAAGGGTAAATAATAACCACATTTAAACCATGTTCTAATAGAAAACTGTTTATTAGAACTATTACTTCCCTCTACATGTATGTGTGTGTCCATGTATATATTCTTTTAAGTGATGATTAAAATATCTACTGCTAGGAATCTTTCATGCTCATAATATGTTTCTATATTTGACTTACTATGAACTATTAATAAATGCTAGTTAATAAGTACTGAAAGCCTTTGGAGAGCACTGGCCTGTATTATATGCTTAAAGAGGTATAACTTCCAAACAACAGTGCCAACTCTGCCTTGCCCTAGCATTTTCTCATAAGTGTTAACAAGAGCTTCCATAGGGAAGGCAAAAGAAGGGATCAATGCTGAAGAAAGAACTGAGAATCAGGACTGAGAGAAAACCGAGTTTTTAACTTCTGCCTTGTATTCCTTGTTTGAACATTTTATGAATTCTTTTTATTATTTTAAACTTAAGAGTGTGTGCATGTGTGTCTGTGTGTGAGTGGAAGTGCCCTCAGAGGTCATAGTTTCATCACCATGGAGCTGGAGTTAGGGACAATTGTGAGCTGTCCATCATGGTTGCTGGGAACAGAATTCAGGTCCTCAGCGAGAGCATCCGTGCTCTTAACCCCTGAGCCATTTCTCTGGTGCTCCTTCAGAGGTTTTGAATTAGAGCTGTAATAAAGGCCAGCTGAATCTAAGCTAAATCTCTCAAAGGCTAGGGAACTGTGTGTCCCTCGGTGGAACTGTGTTCCTGAGACTTTATCTGAATGTATGCCAAAGCTTCCATAAAGAAAGATGCTGCATAGCTTTGGACTTCCTAACACTGGGGTTTCTACATGTTATCCTTAGCCATACCTTCTTTATGTTTGTCCTGGCTAAGGGATGATATATGGAAAAGGCAAATACTCTAAAATTATTCATTTCTTGATGAAAACCAAAATGAGTTTAGTACTTCCAACTAATTATTTTGGTACTTAGTAGAGTGTCTCAGGCAAAATGTATAATTAGTTTAAGTCCTTTCTAACTAAGAGATAGATTATTTTTTAGGCTGTTCTTAATAATGCAAATAACTTTTTTGTAGAATAAATAACCATTTCAAGAGAAATTCTCAACATGCCAATATTAAGAATTATTACATGGGGACAAATATTCAGGAAAGAGACCAAGGATAAAATTTTTGATTTCTCTTAGTTACTGGGCTCTTTCTTGCTAAAGTCCAATTTTTCCTCCTGGTAAATATATAATACCATTCTCTGTTAAATGTTTGTTGGAGTAACTAGTTCACAAATGGCTCTGTATAGTTGTTTCTAGCTTTGCTCATGAAGAAATAAAAGACTCATGAGATTACCCAACTTAACTAGATTTGAGGCTGTAAACCATTTGTTACAGAAATTTCCCTGTAGTTTCATCAGATCTTGTTCATAATCACTTAATACAATAGTTTCAAATGCAAGATATATGTGGTGATGTTGGGCATACAATACTGCTTGTTATTTAATTCCAAACTCATTCATTTATGCAGGATAATCATAGAGAAAGAATGGTTTCACTGTCCTTTACCTTGATTTTCCCTGTGATGATAGTTCCAATATGTAAGTTTTAGTATGTATCTTAGGTACATTTTAGTGCTGACTACTATATCAGTAAGCGTCATTGACATTTTAAAAGATTGTCACAAAATAAATAATAGAGTGGGAAGAAAAATAAGCTGTCAGTTTGTGGAAAAGCTGGACATATGTTATACCACGTGAGAACTCAGTGCTAATTTGATCTGTGTATTTCACTGTGGATTCAGTTGGTAATAGCTACAGAGGATTATGAGGTTAAATTTAAATAGAAATTGAATATGAACATCTTTGAACTCTGGTGGAAGTAGGTTGAAATTAAATGAGAAACACCTGGCTCTGGGTTTTCTTTTTGCCTTCTCTTATTTTGAAGTCTTTTCCCCGCAATTTGAATATCATTTAGAACTAGGTGTAGGTTGTTACTGGAAGCCTTTATAATTTGAGTAAGCCCCGCCCAAAGCCACTGGCGATTTTATAATTTCATTCTGTTCCCAGAAGCCCAAGGTTCAGAGAATAATTTGGACCTTGCTGAACAAATGAGAGTCTCTTATTTCTTCATCAGGAGATGGTGATCTAATCGGACGTGCATATTCCAAATCTGTGTTTTCACCTCAGTTTTTCCGCTATGTTCATTGTTTGCAGTTTTGCTTTAGTCAAATATTCATTAGTGGAAGATGGAGCCGTGCATTTGCATAGTCTCTGGGCTCACTGCTGAAAAGAGTAGTTTCATATAGAGCGAATAACTTGCAATGGCGTTTAAGGTAGCATTGCATGGTTTTCTGCACCACACAGCTTACCTTCAACTTGGGTTTTCTCCATGCATATGGGTTGGTTGTTCAAGTTTACTATGATTTTTTTTTTACTCCATTTAAATATGCAACATTAAACATGCAGTATGGCCAGTCATTACTGCTGTTATCAAAGCTGATGTTTAAAATCCAAGCAGTATATATCGCTTAAAGACATTGATTCCTGCTATTGATTCTTCCAGGCATAGTTTGCAATTTGGAATAGTGTCAGAAGAATACTTAAACCCAGGGCAATTGGAACCCAAAGAGAATGTCAGATAAATAGGATGCTTTTGTTAACTATAATGCTACTGCTTGTCACAGGGCTTTTTTGTTTTTTTTTGTTTTTTTAAACTTTGTAGTGATTCCTTTTGAGGTTCACATCATGCACCCCAATCCTGCTCATCGCCCCATCGCCCCGTATCTGCCTTCGCCATTGCAACCTCCCCCTCAAAGTAACACACACACACACACACACACACACACACACACACACCCCACCCCTCAAAATAACACACACACACACAGACAACAACAACAACAACAACAACAACAACAGCAGCAGCAGCAGCAGCAACAACAACCAAACGAAGCATAGAAAACATCCCATTGTGGCAGCTGTAGTATGTCACAGTATGTCCCATGACACGTTCCACTGTCCACACATCTTCAACAGTAAATGTTCATTGCGATGAGCCATTGGCCTGAGATCCCTGGTCCCTGTGACACACCATCAACACTGAATCCTCTCTACTCCTGCTCACCCTGGCTGTTTGTTTCCTTGTATATAGATTTGGGGATAGAACAAATCAGAGCCCTAGATCTGGGTGGTAGCTGAGCTGGTCCTCCTGCTGGTGCTCTCCCACCCACACTATCAGGGCCAGCTTTCCCGCTCTGTCTCTGTTAGGCCACCCAATGGTACCATCAGAATCAGGGTTAGCAATCCTGCTCTCAATGGCCTTGGACAAGCTCACCCGCTCTTATGCCTCTAAAGCCAGCTCCACTGTGCTGCCCAGTTAGGGTTCAGAAGCCCAGTCTTCTGAGAGTTGGAGCCTGAGATGAAGCCCAGGAGAGTTGCAGGGCCTGCTCTCCCAAGTGCTACAGCCACTGAGAGGGCAGGGCTAGCCCTCACACTTTCATGACCCCAGGGCCAGCTCTCTCTGCTATTGCAGGTGGCAGGGGGGGATGACAGGGAAGGGACATTCTCCATCTGTGCTACATGGATTGGAGACAAGTGGATTTCTATGGCCTGCCTGTGCCATGCATTAGAGCGCTGCTCTGTGGGTGCCATGGTAGTCTGCAGATCTGAGCTGTGCTGCCAGATTTGATTTGAGTCCTAGGCATAAGACAGCTTGGGCCACCAAGCCAGGCATCAAGATAGGATGTACAAAAGACTGCCATTCTTCTGTTTTGCCCCTGACTGATATAAGAACACTACCAACAAGGTGTCTCTTTGTCCATTGCTAGTAGGGAATGGGGTGGGGAGGTTGTCCCAGTTTTTGATGTGATACAGTTGGTACTTTTTTGTGATTTTGTTTTTCAAGTAGATTTTTAAAGTGTTCTATTCAATTATTGCTTGAAATTGTCACATATGTATATATTCTGGGCTTAATAGCTGTAATGCTTTATGAAAGGAACACTAGAAGTTTAAAAACGGCCACATATTTTTAAAAGTTTTAGCCACATGGAGTCTCCCATTTCCCTATTGCTGTTTGTCTGTTATGAATTGGTACTGGCTTGTGTTCAGATAAGATGAAAATCATACCATGCTCCCATACTTTGAATATGGAAACTTAGTGTTCAATGAATGGATTGTTCTTGCCACAAAAACCGAGGCCTGGGGCAGTTAAGTTTTCTTGCTCTTTAGCCTCAGGTAACCTGACCCTCTACAGTCCCACTTCTCTTCTGCACGTATCAAAGGGCCCTGTTTTTTAACCATCACAATGGCTTTCTGCTGGCCTTTAAGAAAAAGTTTTGTAAATCAAGAAAGCTTTTGTCCAGTGTTCCTTTAATCTCTGTTCTCTTCTCCCTGTTCCCTTTATTTCAAAGTTTCATCAGGAACTCTAATATTTCACAAGCTTGAAAGCAGTAAAATGGTTAAGGACCATGGACGGATGAGAACTTTATGGGTCCAACAAAATGCATCCTTAAGTACTAATGTATCGCTTCTCTCCAAGTGGACTAGAATTTATGGTTCTGTGAGGAGACCATGTGTGAAGTTATTTTTATCAGTTTAGCTAATTTAAGATGGTGCATTTCAGGGGTTTAGGGGGAGGGCGGGAGAAGAGAGAGAAAAGAGAAACGGGAAAGGGAGAGAGGAGAAAAGGAGAAAAGGGAAGCTAGAGAGGCAGGGAGAGGAGGCGGGGTGAGCCATGGTTCCCTCCTTTCTATGGGTCCCTCATTTCCCAGACCATTCTACCCTACCTCAGAAAGCATTTCAATTTTAATACCATTTTATTGTTTTTCACTACCTTAGGTTATTACTTATGTGATTAATCCACACTGGTTCAAAATATTGAAAACCAGATTAATTTTATGTGGCTATGGTCTCACC
The DNA here is from genome assembly GCF_900095145.1 of Mus pahari. NCBI lineage: Eukaryota > Metazoa > Chordata > Mammalia > Rodentia > Muridae > Mus > Mus pahari. The sequence goes on from NC_034601.1 coordinate 64,930,267, forward strand.
TTTCACAAGTAGGCTGTGGTGCTTTGTGTAAACATCATAAGCCGCCCAACTTTAATTAAATTAAATCACTTTTTTTTTTTTTTTTTAACAGTGTTCAGGTTCAAACGCGGGGCTTGGTTGCCTAACCATCTACCACGTTTGTAGCTCTGGGTTTGAGTTTTATTTAAATGTATAAACAGCCAAAAATTTTTCAATATTTAGTTAATTTTTGTATGTGGTGTATGTATGTGTTTTTATAGATATATTGTTATATACGTGGCTGTGAATAGAAGCCCGAGGTCAAAATCCAGTGTATCACTCTCCAGGTTATTGTTTTGAGACAAGGTTTCTCACTGAATTTGGAGCATGCCAAATAGGACCCACTGCCTGGCCAGCTAGCTCTAGGGATTTTCCTGTTTCTACCTTCCCAGCCTGGAGGTACCAGAAAGAGTACATTACAACATCTTGCTCTTAACTGGATTCTGAGGAGCTGAGTTCGGTCCTCGTGCTTATTTGGTAAGCACTTTACCCACTGAGCTACCAGCTCAGCTCCTGAAGATCAATATTTAATTATAGTTTTCATGTACTCTTGGTTACGTGGACTAGGCTAGCGAGGACTCAGATGCACTTGAAAATGATGCATACTGTTTTCTATGTGGTTACACTATGGTAAAAATGCACTTATGCAAACATTGCTGTTACTCGTTTATATACTTTTAAGTAAGTAGCATAAATTTTTTAAACTTATTTTATTAGATATTTTCTTCATTTACATTTCAAATGCTATCCTGAATGTCCCCTATGCCCTCCCCCATCCTGCTCCCCTGCCCACCCACTTCCCCTTCTTGGCCCTGGCGTTCCCCTGTATGGGGGCATATAAAGTTTGCAAGACCAAGGGGCATCTCTTCCCAACGATGGCTGACTAGGCCATCTTCTGCTATATATGCAGCTAGAGACAAGAGCTCTGGGGATAATGATTAGTTCATATTGTTGTTCCACCTATAGGGTTGCAGACCCCTTCAGTTCCTTGGGTAATTTCTCTAGCTCCTCTATTGGGATTACACAATGGAGTACTACTCAGCTATTAAAAACAATGAATTTATGAAATTCTTAGGCAAATGGATGTATCTGGAGGATATCATCCTGAGTGAGGTAACCCAATCACAAAAGAACTCACTTGATATGCACTCACTGATAAGTGGATATTAGCCCAGAAACCTAGAATATCCAAGATACAATCTCCAAAACACAAGAAAATCAAGAATAAGGAAGACCAACACGTGGATACTTCATTCCTCCCTAAAATAGGGAATAAAATACCCATGAAAGAAGTGGCAGAGACAAAGTTTGGAGCTAAGACGAAAGGATAGACCATCCAGAGACTGCCCCACCTGGGGGTCCATCCCATAATCAGCCACCAAACGCAGACACTATTGCATATGCCAGCAAGATCTTGCTGAAAGGGTACTGATATAGCTATCTCTGTGAGGCTATGACAGTGCCTGGTTAATATAGAAGTGAATGCCCACAGTCATCTATAGGCATAAAATTTTTTAATCAATATTTTACTTTTCAAATGATCGTCACGTCTCAGCTATTGTAGAGGGCCACTTGGACTTCTTTTGGACTTTATGCTTTGTCCTGGGTGCTCTGCAAGGTACCTTTTGAAAAGGAATGTGAAGAAAACTGGATGCAAGAGAACCAGAAGGCAGCAGTTACCACTTCTTTGGCTCACAGGCTATTCCAAAACACTATGCTCTAAACTGTAGGTAACAGCCATTGTTTTTAGCATCTTGCTGATTCCTGCCTTTCCCTGGAAATTATGTGTGTGATAATTTGGAAAATGAATATTTTTTAAAATGCAAACTTCAATCTTATTTTCTTCTAACATCTAGTCTGAAATGCTGGGGACCTGACCCCAGGTCCTTTTGCTTGATGGACAACAGATTACCAACTATCATCCCAGCCTCCCCTTCCCCCTCCCCCACTAAGACCAGTTTTGTGTTTGGATGCAGTGCAGTACTTTTAAATCTAAACTTGGCGAGACTGTCCCAAGGGTAGCTTGTACAGTGTTTTGAGACTGAGGAAGGAGATTCTTTGAAATAGGGCCTCAAACTCTGCTTAATCATCCTGCCTTCAATGCAAATCTCCTATTTACAGTTTTCCTTTGCGAATATTTAATGGTAGGCTGCGTGCTGTCTAGAATCAAAGACCATATGGGGACAGTTATCCTGGGTAAAATGGCCAACGTGCCTTGTATTGTGCATGGAAGATAACAGGGCAGGTGGTAATCCGTCTTCACAGAGCGGAGACAGCTGGTATTTTCTGTAAACTGAAGCAGTCTTTTGCAATGTAGGCTCACCTCACAGCTGATATGTTGGTGTTATTAGTATAATTTAAAGCGTACATTGATGTGAGGGGCCGTTGTGTTTTCCTGACTGGTATGAAGAGCACCTTCTGGCAGAGGCATAATGGGAGAGAAGAAAATACATGCATCCATCCATATGCAGGTTCTAGTTTTAGAAATTCAAAGTATCTTGCTTTAAATTTGTTTCGAATGACACCAAAGATTAGATTCCCTTGGAAGTCTCAACTCTGTGACCCATATTCTCCAAAATTATGATGTTGGTCTGGTAAGACATTAATTCACACCATCAGAGTATATTAAATGTTGCTTCTTTTTTTTTTTTTTTTTTGAGGATGTTTTACATCAAACACTCAGACAAATACTGAAGTCAAGGTAGCAGAGTCTCTCTCCCTCTGATGGGAAGCTGTTAAATTTTGCATAGTAACATTTGAGTACCAAGGAGAAATAATATGTGTTATATTCGCTCTTCCAGGCAGTTTACAGTCCATTTCAGATTCCAATTACTCCCTAGGAGAACAGTACAACTTTTGACAGGCTCTTTAGTCGCAATGACCATATATCCCTTGGTTTAGTCCATCTCCAGAGTCCCCAAGGAAAGCTCAGGTTATAGGTCAGGTTACTGGTGCATGACACACTTGCTTCTTGCAGTGAGATGGAGATCAGAAGTTTCCAGCAGCACACTGGGCATGATGTCCGTTTCTGCTGTCCATGCATCACACAGCCCATCCTGCAAATGCAGCTCTTTTCTTCTCTGGACTGAGAAGGAGGAACAGTTGGAAAGGTGCAGGAGGGCATGCCTAGGTTTCTGCTTGCAAAGGAGTGGTGATTTTTGCGACGAATCAATGTAGTTAAGATCTAACAAAGTAGGCTTAAAAACTGCTGATTCTAAGTTACTTTCTATACGTAGAGTTTTGAACCTTCCCAAGAAGCAGTGGAGATGTGTTTTCACCCTCATGCTTTAATTTCTTGTCATTGACTCCATTTTACCAAAATATAAAACATTTTCTTTTATTTAAGCATTATTGGAATAGTGGGCGTGAAGTTCTGTTGTGACAAATTAAATGATGCCTTTTATTTAACCTTCTCAAAGTATGACTGACCTCGGGGCAGCAGTCAGGTGTGTCTTCAGTATACCTTCCTGGTTTGTTACCAGACTACCAATGTTCTACCCACGCCCCAAGTCTTCTGAAAGAGCTGGACTGAAATGGAGCCCAAGAATTCCAGTTCTGAATGATTTCCAGCCAGAGCTGATCAGCCAGTGGGGAGCCAGCATGCTGAGAAGCTGAGCTTTGCCAAACACTGTTTAACTTTCCTAAGGCATATTTTAGTTATATAACACCATGAAAAAAAAATCTTTGCTGAAATTGGGAAGGTCTGTATTTGGAGCAATGGCTATACTAACTTTATTTCTGTTGAACGAACCATTGCAAAGTCGTTTGTCTGCTTTTTCAGGGAGGACGTTTTCTGAAGCTGTTTGATTTGCCTGTCGTTTTTTTTTTTTTTTTTTTTTGTTTGTTTGTTTCTTCTCATTTATCTTCTATCATAATATTTTCATCCCTAATGTTGGATTTTTATCAATCCTCTCCAGGATGTGATATTTCAGATTATCATGTGACCCTTTTAAGAGTCACATCAGTACATCAGTATTGGGGCCAGTGGTATAGAAAACAGAAAATCATTTTCTTGTTTTGCTGTGGTTCCTCTAAGATGCCAGTCTTTATGTGGGTGGGTCGTCTTGAAGTGGTTTTTATGGGGGAGTAAAAAGATAATTTAAAAAATTGGAAAAAACACACAAAATGCCTTGGCATTTGCAAATAGCGTTCATCAAAAGAGATAAATATGAAACCCCTAAACTAAGTACAAAGTTACTTGAAATTTAAATTTAATAAGGATTTCTCTATATTATAGACCATGCAGGACGCACACATGTGTCTGTGAGTGCGAACACAGACACACACACACACACACACACACACACACACACACACAGGTGACTGCTTTATTTACTGGAGGGAGAAGACCTCTTTAACATATTAATTTAATGTCCTTCATTAGTTTGAACCAATATCCAAAATAAAGCCATGCATTTTTTGTAATATTGAGATTTACAGGTATTCTGATACTCAGTAAGTATTCAAAGTCTCTCTGAAACATTGGTGTCCGATTTTAACTAAGATTTGGAGAATTTCAGGATCAATTATTTTATTTTTACTGAGGCATCATTGATTTTTTAATAGCTTAAAGTATGAAAAACAATGACAAACATGTTTAATTAGCAATAAATAAATAAATATTTCTAGCTATTTAAAATCTGCTTTATGTACTTTTAATTGTAGTACACATGAATAGAAGTAGCCAGTTTAACAAAATACACTCTTGGTATACTTTTAAAAAAGAAGTTTATTCTCTTTCCAGTTTCCTAATTGGAATTTGTTCTTGTTGTATTATTGATGGAAACATTAATTGAGTGCTTTTTATGCCATAGAAAAAAAAGAAATGAGACCAAGCAATGCATTGGTTTATTGATTTTTTTTAAATTTAATTTATTGGTATAGCAAAATAACCTCAACCACAAATAAATTATTTAGCTTCCAGGATTCCAATTGTAATTAGAACACTTCCTAGTGAGCCATGTGGTTAGAGAAAGGGTGTGTGTTAAGATACTTCTTGTGGTTATATATGTATATCTAATGTTTTCTTTCATATATATATATATATATATATATATATATATATATATATATATGCATCCAGTCTATCTTTTACCACCATAGGAATAGCCTTTGTGTTTGCCTCGCTCCAGCACGAGTCTTAATCAGTAGAGAAGTCAGGGTCTGTGTTTTCCTTTTTGAGCCAAGTACATACATCGTTCTAAACAACACATAAATTATATGGTAGTATGTCCTGTGAACATAAAAATAATTTTATGTATACACATTATTACATTAATTCATTGAAAAGTTTTAAAGTTGATGGAACATATTATTTTTTTCTGTTTAAAGAAGAAAGCATTGTGTACATCTAAACTGTCTGTGACCCAAACTGTAAATAGATCTCACAGGGCATTAGTGAATACTAGATGAATCTAATTATTCATGTTTAAAAACTCCATTTTGTTGTCCATAGATACTGAGCTGTGTAAACCATCAATTGGAAAGTGCCATAAATCACATTCTCCCATTCAGCTCTCTTTCTGGTTCACCGTGTATTTTTCTGTACAACCTTTAAAATTTGATTGTAAAGTGTGAACTATATTTTAAGTTTGCATCATAAATATTGCAGAGTCCACCCTCAAAGGCTACAAGAAAGGTTTTAGCAGGCTCTAGAGTGCAGTGTTTTCTACTGTTCCATTCAGCCCCCGTATGCTTTGCAACTGTGGGGTAAAACTGATTTTAGTGATTGACACAGTCATGAGCATTCTGTGTTGTTAAAACTTTGGATTATTAAGCAAATTGTATGAGTTACGATGGTGTCTATTCTACCAGCGTGATAGCCATGTGACTCTACAAACTCTTCCCTGGCCTCGGCTATATAGCCCAGGATGTCCTGAAACTCATTTTTCTCTAACCACGGCCACCCAAGCCCTGGGATTACAGCCATGATCCACCATGCCCACCTTGTGCGCCATACGATTCTGATGAGGTCAGAAAGTGGTTATAGAAAAAGAGCCCCAATTAGGAGCCACATACAGTGATTCTTTGCCTACTCCTAACCAGTCTCTAATAAATTCACTTCAGACTTCACTGAGAACGATTGGTGATCCCCAGTACCTATGAGTCACTGCTTCTAAACCCTATGCTTTACAAAATTGCACCCTTACCACATGTTTTCTGGAGAACACTGAGGTTGGGCAGTTCCTTCATTTGGATCTGTGCTGTCTGCTTACCAGCAATGAGGAAATAGCTAGTGGTCTTGATGCTAGGTTATGTGAGTGAAAATTGGATTTGTTTTGTAAGTAAGTACAAGTAAATACGCTAAGGCTACATTCTGAACATGTCAGTAATTGCCGTGTGTGAGTACACATTGTAAAAAGTCAAAGCTAGAGCTAAATTTGTCTAAAATTAATTTATTTATTATGTTTTCAGATCTCTTATTATATTTCTACTTAGTGACATTTTGTTTTGAAAATGTGCAGTCACAATTTGTTAGAAAATGAAGTCCCAATTCTTTTTTTTTTTTTTTTGCCTTGATTTTTAATTTAAAATTTCCTCTAAAAAAATCATTTTAAGACTTGACAAGTTTTTTAAAAAAGGGAGACCATAGAGTTAGGGAGGGAAGGCAAAGCAGGGGCATCTGTTGGAAGTTCCGAGATGAGGTGAATCTGATCAAAATATTGTATATAAACGCTCAAAAAGTTTGTAAAAGAAGAATAAAACATAATAGTCATATAAATATTAGGTCTTAAAGCATATTCTTAAAATTGTTTTCCTTGCTCAGTGCCCCTTGATAAGCTTCATGTTATAAAGTAAAATTAACGACTCTTCTGGAACCCAACATTATTTTTTTATTGACATGGATTTTTAATTGTCAGCTTGTCGTGAATATACTCCATATATGAAGATTGAATAAAAGTTGTACAACTAACCGGGCATGGTGGTGCATGCCTTTAATCCCAGCACTCTGGAGGCAGAGGCAGTGGGATTTCTGAGTTCGAGGCCAGCCTGTTCTACAAAGTGAGTTCCAGGACAGCCAGGGCTACACAGAGAAACCCTGTCTCGAAAAAACAAACAAACAAACAAACAAACAAAAAGTTGTACGACTATGTGAATTATATTGGTTATGGCTCCCAAGTGTAAAACCTTATTTTACTTCTTCCTGATGTAAGTGTGTTGTCATTGGATCCAGGACTACCGAATACAGTCATGTTGGTTCATGTCAGTGGCCATCAGGGACCCAAGGAGTCTACAGTCCAGCTTTGCCCCCGAAGTCAAATTTTCAAGATTAGAGCTCAAAGATGCTTCCTTCTCTTTTTTACAAGATGCTAATATGAATGAAGAAAACATCTAGAATCCTTCTGTAACACTGCATAATGTTTCAACTTCCCTGACACTCTAAAAGACTAATTCATACTATGTTCTTTTCAGAGATTATTATTTCACACAAAGGATTCTACAAGTGTGGCTCAGACATCCTTTGAGGACAGCTGCAATATTTGGAGGGAGCCCTGGGCTGTAACACAGCAGATTACAAAACAAACAGAAAACAAACAAAATTGACGATGTTATTTCAGATTCTACCCTGCCACCGAATCTTAAGAAATGACTGCATTGAATCTTAGTGTCATGTGAAAAGAACATTTAAATTATTGAAAGCGACTTTTGAAAAATTTTGTGACTTTCTCAACCAGGCGTCTTTGTAAAGCCTAAAATATTATTCTTACATTTTAGCAACTATAACAGCCTGAATGCAAATAGATAGTATGATTCCATCTCTATCAAACCAAAAATTCAATAATAGCTGCAAAAAAATGGTAAACTTACGCCATTTTTACACTAAATCCATTTGTCCTAGAGGACTGCTATTCTGCAAGAAATATTGATGATATGTCATATTATTTTTATTTTTGAATAAATGTGTAAATATTGTAACCATTCTCCATTTAAATTTCTAATAGCAATTTGATCCTGCATCATTTTTAAGGGTACCAGAGGCCCCTAACACCAGACACTTCAGAAGAACAGCTGTCCTAAGCTCTCAGAAAGTTTAATGTTCCTTTGAAAGAACAGTGATGTTCCATGGATCAGACAAAAGCACACACATACGCATTTGATTGCTTATCTTAGAAAAAGGATCCAAACCCGTTTTTCAAGAATTACTTCAGTGTTCACATTCGATTTGTCATGAGCCAGTCTACAGGTGCAGATGTGTTGACTCAAGAAGGCAAACAGAGAGAGTGAAAGAGAGGGGCACTGCATTGTAAAGGGCACGCCAGTGACTGTCAGGATGGTTTTAATTACCAGTAAGGCCTTCTTGGTCCCATTTTGTGTGCACTTCAAAATGTTAGTTGTCCGCGGAGATGCCTCACAGATGAGGCACTACGTGTGAGCCTGCTTCAGATGCAGCTGGGACATACGCGTTTTTTAAGGAAGACAGCAGACAGGACTCCTAGGGAAGCGATGCCATATGAATTAGGAGCTGGTTTATGAGAGATGCTGGACAGCTGCTCTGCTCCTAATGGGTAGCAGAAAGCACCCAAGAGAGCAGAATGGGCCTTAGAATTCTGATACAGGCACATTCTCTTTGGTTGGTTTTCTCTCTCCCTCTGTCTCCTACATACACATACAGTTGTGCATGCTTCCCCATTTATAAAATTGGGAAATAGTATTACCATTCCCTGGTTGTAGGTTGACATGTTGCTGTATTGAGACTTGTTTTCAGTGTGAAATAATGATTAAAACTGTCCCCTCCCCCCACCAAAACTGCTGTTAATATTAAAGCACTTTTAAATATGACATATTACAGAATATTCAAAAATATTTTTATATGAATGTCAGTATGTTACAAGTACACTCACTCATTTGACTATGGGCAAATAAATGTGGCTTTAGGATGTACATCATAATATGTGATATAACCAATGAAAAAAATTGGATCTTGAGGACTGGAGAGATGGCTCAAGGTTTAAGAGCACTGGCTGCTCCTCTAGAGGACCCAGGTTCAATTCCCAGCACCCACATGATAGCTCACAACTGTCTGTAACCTCAGTTCCAGGAGATCCATGACCAAGCATGCATGTGCTGTGTGTATCTGTGCATTCAGGGACCCAGATGCATAAAATAAAATAAATCTTAAAAGAAGATCAAATATTTAAAAAAATTAGATTTGGCTTATTTGAAAGCAAATTTGATGTAGAAGATGGGGGAGTTCATTTTTATCAGTTTAGCAATTGTAAGAGGGATTTTTGAATAAATAAAAGTAAGCACATTTAATGAAGATGTCATTCTGTCATTTCCTCTGCTCCCTTATTCTGTTGGATTCTAACTGAGGAAAACAAGCCATGTGTACTTGCATAGATAGGTCTGTAGATTCTTGCGGCTCTGAACACATATAGGCAGGTAGGACTTGATATCTTGCATGATTCTGGCCATGGTTTAATCGGCTTCAACATCTGCTCAGAAAGCGACTTCTGAGCTAATGAGTTTACCCAGTTTTATTTTAGTGTATATGAATATAATTTGAACAGGGCATGAAACACTGATATTATGAAGCACTTCCTCTTCCCTCCCAAAAATTTTCCAGGGTTATTCTTAATTGCCAAAGGGAAGAATTAAAATTTGGCCTCAGTGTCAAAAACCTGTTGATACACTGTTGTATTTGCTGTGGATCAGTGCTTTGTCACATAGATTCTAATTTCATTCAATATTGCAGTTTAATTAATGTTATGAGTACAGATACATTTCTAGTAAGTGAATTTTAACCTATTGAAGTGATTCATATGTTTCACGTAGTGTGTGTGTGTGTGTGTGTCCACCCAAACAAATAAGTACATTATGTAACTTTTGTGGATCGTCTGTCTGGCTCCATTATAAATGCTTCATATGAACTCACTCATTCCTTACATATAGCAATTCTCTGGCTCAAAAATGTCCATTGTTCTATTCAGTAGGTCACTAATGTACCTCAGGTGATTACTTAATTCACTGAGTTACTTATATTAATTCAAACATTTTAATCAAAATTTAAAAAATTAATTTGATTCACCTAACTGACTCTCCAGTCACCTAGAGTGGCTTCTTCTACTCAGTTCTCCAGAGCAGGTGAAAATTAAAAATCCCCACTATGACACTCTCAGCTTCTTTTATCTCCTTGGCCTTCTGTATTTGCTCATTTTATTTTTTTAAAATAAATGGAACTGAAAGCAAGCATCGTGCTAGAATTGTCTCCTTTTGCATGCTTTTATGTGAAATATGACCATCTCTTTGAAGTTAAGCTGAAAGGCAGTTGGGTATGGGTTCCTTGCAGACGAGCATGTTCACAAGGAAAGGAAACCAAACACGGAGAAAGCATTTGATTGTTTTGCAGGTACTGCTTTTTCTTGGCTAAGTTGAAACCCATGTTCATTGTGTATAAAACTATGTAGCTCTGGAAGTTGTAAAGTCTATCTAAAGGAATGTATGTCTTTGAGGAATCCCTTAAGAAAAATGGCTAATGTCAATTGTTATTTTGAAAATAGTCTTCAGAATGCCTTTAAAAATCACTGTTACTGTTCTGAAACCATTTTTTGTTTTGTTTTTATTTTTTTTAAAATTAGTTCCTTGAGAATTTTTCCCAATAGGTTTTGATAACTACCTTTGTTCTTCATGTGTTGAAAATATCAGAATTTGTTTAAATTCACATATTTATATTTTCTTATAAACCTCCCAATATTCCATAGAAAGTAAAATATATATATATATATATGTATATATATATATATAAATAAATAAATAAATATATATATATATATAAATAAATATATATATATATAAAAACATATTACACCTACAGTAGCTGTGGAAGCCATAAAAGGTACCAAAATATTAAGTGCCATAGATCATTGCCTTAAGTCATGAAGAATTCTAGACCATAGGTAGACCAAGATTCCACTATGAAGCAATGAAAGGATTTTATAGGAACCTGAAATGCCTTTTCTGGAAAGAATCTCGAAGGACACATACATTTCCCATCCCATCTTCCCTTCCCCCTTTGTTCTACAAGAAGGAAAGAAAACCATAGAAAAGGTGGCCACTATAATGGAAAAGATGGGCAATCACCAAAGTGACTAGCATAGACATTTTACAGGGTTTAATCTACCTCTGGAAGACTGTGTTCTGTCAGGAGCAGTGGGCTAATGCATCTTCTAAAAACCTAGAGACAGGAGCCAATTTATGCCTGTTAGGCCTTGCCTTTCTCCGATTTCAATCTCTCCTGTTAGGGAGTGACACATGATTCCCATTGTAGTCAAATTTCCCTCTTGATTTTAGTCAAAAAAATAATTTCAAAAGCTTTCTGACAATTTAAAGGAGCATTTTAAAATAAATGGCATTATTTTACATTCCTCCCACCCTCGGATTATCAGAAACTATCTATATTTATTAGTACGTTTTAATGTTTTACTTGCTTCCATTTTTATATTTATTATATTTTAGATTAAAACCTTAAGATACCCCCCTCCATTGCTGAATGTTTGTTTTTTGGAAAATATTGAAGAGTAGATAAAACTTGTGTGATCTCTAATCTGAATGAGGCTTATGTTTCTGTTGTTGTTGGCTGAATGATGGTCCCTGGTGATCTTTCATTGGCTAATTAACTTCCTAACATTTGCAGGTGTGATGTCTGCTGTATTCCTGATGGTCAAAGGATAATGAAACTGTAGGCTGTAAGAAATGAATGCGGTATTTCCCCTCCCCATTATATGTCTTACGCAAGCAATATATCCTACTTACTTCGGGGTCAGCATGACATTGTGTGCCAAATTGCATACTGCACGGGGCCAGATGAGCCATTGCCATACATTGCTCATGCAGATGCAAATTGCCACTTATCTAAAGAAGGTCCTTCAATAAGCGAACAAGCAATTTCTGTCTCAGCAGTGAGGCTCCTAATATCAGGATGGATGGATGAGGACAAGGAGGCAGAGATGGGGAAGCACTCATTTCCCTCTTTGGGTTACTGTTTCTACCCTTTATGAAGTTAATGTTACAAAATTATTTGCCTCCCATTCTGTTCAAGAATATAATATTACCTTTGCAGGAAAAAAAAATTGTTCCACTTTTTCATCAAAAGATAGGAAAAGTGTTTTGTAATTAACTCAAATAATATTTTTTAAAATTACTATTTAAAATTAGTTTGAGAGCAATTCAAGATTCAACTCTTCTTGTTGAATATGCACATGCAGAGGCAGTCACCCATTTCACCTTTTAGAGGAAATATATAGACACAGATAAAAGATGTATGATGCATGTTTTCTTTGAAACCAGCGTTTTGTATGTAGCGAAGTAGAAATTATTTACAAGGGTTTAACAACATTTAACTTGAAAATGTCAATATATAAATTAATAGAAACATTCAGTGAATTGGGCAGTGTGCATTTTCATTAAAATATAATGAAAAATTTTTTTATTAGATTTATCTTTTAAAAGCTTCAAAAGTTTATATTTTAGGCCTCTCCACATAGCTTGAAATGTTCAAATTTTTGTTATTGTTAGGGTCTATGAACCAGTCTGTCTGTCTGCCTATCTATCTTTAATAATTAAAATGATTAGTGATTATTTTCTTTTATAATTCTATATGTATTAAGACTCTCTCTTTTTAAGTCAGATTAAATATTAATTTGACAACCGGTTAATCTGTTGATTTTGATCCTACCTTAGAAGAATGGCCATTTTTTTGTTTTCTCATTGAATCTCCAGTGACCATGCTTTCTGATTTAAGTGTTTTTCTTAGAGACAGATCATATGTCTTAATGACCAATCCCAGTAATAACACCCACCCCACCTCCCGGGTCCCTAGGGCTGTCCTACCCAGTTTCCAAAGACACGTGCCGCAGTGCTTCAGATCATGCTCAGAGGCAGGACACCCTAACATGTCTACGATGCTGTTTGAAAGCAATTTCATCGTAAGTTATTATCTGAGCTCACCTCATTGTCTAAATGTCAGCTGCTAACCCACCGAAGCGTCACGTTCTTAAATTTACCTCTTTTATTCTATTTTTTAGATGGTGCTTTTAAGGGGACAATTACCATTAGATTGTACAGAGCCAAAAATTCTGTGCTTTTGTTGACATTTAGCTATTATCTGAATGAAAGTCCACGGTCTCTTATCAGCTTTGAATACAAGATCGTTTTGAAAATAAAACTTTTGGGTGCTGGTGCTTGAGCATGCTGTCTGCAAAGAATGTCCCCTCCTGGGGGCATCCTTACCTGCTTTATGTCTTTGAGGCATTGCTATTGGATATTGAATTGCACAGAATTATCAAATTCTGGGTTTAATGAGGGATAACTGTGCAATAATATTTTATATCTGTGTTTATAGGTACACATAGGAAGAGGGCGTGTGGATGTCCACAGACAACGTTGATTATCATCCTCTGATGGGTTTCAGGTTTCTTTGGAGACAGATTATTGTCTTATTGTCTTATTAGAACTCTGCACATATGCCAGGCTAGGTTAAAATACTGCTTATGAGTATTTTAACAACAATCAGTTCTCTGAATGGCCCAGTCAGATGACTGTGGCTTTGTTTGTTTGCAGGGAAAGGTACCCACCCTTGCAGTGGGCACACAGTCTTGAGAACTCTGTTGTCTAATGTTTTCATAACATCAAACACACCTTCAGAAAACATATCCACCAATATAAGTTGTCTTTCAGCTCCTAATTTCATTATTCTTGAAAAAAGAAAATAAATAAATAAAAGGATGGTACATTCAGACCAATGATCAATAAAGATATAAATAACTACTTCAGGGCTGGAAAATAGCTCACTTGGGAAGGTGCTTGCCTCACTAGAGAGTGGACCTAAAAATCAGACCCCCAGAATTCTCATCAAAACACTGGACACGGTAGCCCATAATAGCAGACATGGCAAGATGAGAGGCAGAGGCAGGCAGAACCCTGGACGGTCATGGGCCAACTAGCCTGGCATATGTGCACAATTATAGACAAGTAAAACATCTTGTCAAAAAAGAAACCAGAAAGGTGCCTGAAGATGACCATCGAAATTGTCTGTGGACATCCGCATATATATACCTATACATGCAGATACAAAATACTATTGCAGAGTCAAGTCCTTTATTGATTCCCAGATTTGATAATCTTTAGGGTACTAGATCTTATATATAACATTGGAAGTAAATTTCAGATAATATCTGGATCTTCAGATTTTTTAGTCTTTCACTGGCTAGTTTATTTGATTATTTTCCTTTGGATTTTTATGTAGGAGAAAAGAGACAGCAAATATAGAAAAAGTAGAGAAATTGCTTTTAGCGCACTTGTTTAATTTTTGGAAATGAGTTGCAAAACAAAACATCCTTTAAACCTTTGTTTATTCAATACAAAAACCATATATGTATGCTATTTTGTACTATTACTTAATATTAATATGAGTTTGGATAATCCTACTCAAAATTTGATAGCTTTGATGTCTTTCAGTTCACCCCAATTAAGGAACCATCAATAACACACTGTTTAGATTTGAGACTCCGGCTGTAATATTTTCTTATTCGGTGTGTGGAATGGTGAGAAATTGTTCTTGAACATGAATGGTATGTTAAGGTTTTGAGTTTCATTCAAAATACATAAATCGAAGCAATATTATAAAAATAGAGTGATAGCCCATTAAACGTTTTCTTGAAAATTCACAGTTCTTTCAAAAGCCCACAAGCGTAACATACAAATTCCTTTTCAAATACGTATTACAAAATTAAGATACTAACTAAATTTAATGTTCTCTTTTCAGTTCTAAATATCAGTTGATGAATATATCAATTAAATAATAACCCTGTCAGTTCCTCGTGAAGGACAGGAACACTTGGAGCTTCTTAAGTCCTGACTCAGGGACATGTTGCCTGGCTAGAGATTGCTTTTGCTGGGTTATCCCTGTCTTTCTGTAGGCTGGTACCACCTGGGGTGAAGGCAACTTCTAAAATTACTGATGCCGCATTTCTTCCCCAGAGTCTTAAGAGATAATTGCATGAGGTGTGGCCTGGACGTGAAAAGTCTAAGAGGTCCCAGGTGATTCTGCTGCCAAGTTTTAGAATCACTGGTCTAGACAGTCAGGGTGTGGGGCAGGGAATTAACCACGCTGAGTTGACCCACAGCTGTGTATCAGTGCCAAGATCCAAGAGGGAGTGTGTATTCACATATATCATCCATACACTGCGGAGGGTGAAGTGTGTAATTTTAATAAGCTCACTCCAGCCTTCCTGGGAGCCCGGCCCTCACCCTGGGCCCTCTCAGCTTGGCTCCGAGATCGATCTCAACCATCTCCTAACCCAGGAAATCCGGAAACTGCTGCTGTCCACACTCCACTGGCAACCTCTCTGTTTCTCTTCCTTCTGGTTAGCATCACCAAGCCTCCAGCTACCGTCCCAGCTTCTATCTCTGCCCATCTTTGCCCCGCAGATGGAAAACATTGGACAGCTTTATTGTTTTAAAACTTGCCAGATAGCACAATTGTTGGGCACAGAATCTGCCCTAACCTTATCAGCTAGCCCATATCAGTCATGCGCTGGTGGGAGAGGCTGCTGGTTTTAGCTAACCCAAGATCTTACATGCTACTTTGCAAAACCCTTTCTCTTTCTTTGCATCTTTTTCCCCCTGAGACCCGGAAGTCCCACCTTTGCCCTTTGCACAGCAATTGGCTCCTGAGTACTTTATTGACACAGCAAGAACCAATTAGGGTATCAGCCCTTCCCCTACAAAGTGTTGCCATTTCCAACTTCTAGACTGCCTGAACAAGAAGTTAACCTACAGTCTTTTTTTTCTCCTGTGTGGACTCATGTTCACTATCAGGTCTGAGAGTCCCTCCTCCTGCTTCTTTAAAGCCTTCCTGCTGCTTCTCTCTGTGCCCCCCCCCCCCATACCAGTTTTCTTGTGTTCAATAAGGTAAAGAACATGTGACAAACTAAACAAGAAGCCATTTCTTTTTAATTAGCCCCAACAACATTGTTCTCTAAAATTTAAATTTCAAATAAAGGGTGATGTTGATCCAGGTACTTTGAAACCTACCTTGACAAGTAGGGATATGCATTTTTTTTTTCCACAGTTGAGGAAATTAAGGCAAAAAATGTGAGAGTATCATCTTCCTTGAGCACCTTCTCATTTGAAATATCAGCTTAACATTCATGGTATAAACATACCTATTTGAATCCTTTTTCCTTTTGCAATGAAGGGGAGAAGGGGCTCGTTGAGTATTATGAATCTTGACAGCTCAAGACATAATTGGCCAAAAGCAGCTGGTTCTTATAGTCCTGGGTCTCTGAGGGCTTAATGTCTTGAACAGTTGAAGATACATGAATGGTGATGGATAATTATTTTTATTTAACTAGATTAATTAAACATCCGTTCTCCCATCTCTGAGATTCTGAGTGCTGCTTCTAAAAGGATGACTAAAGAATGATATCCCAGGTCCTATAGAATTTACTCTAGTTGCCAAGTGGGTCCCCAGAAGCATATCCAATGTTACATCCAGATGTAGTTATTATTTCTATAAATGGCATTTGCTGCAAAGAAATTATGTCCAGAACGATAACAAATATCACGATATAACCACTGTTTTCTGTCTGAGGGAAGCTTTCTTCATCAACTTTTTTTTTTTTATGATAATGACAAATGCTACCAAAGCACAGGGACTTTTTCTCCCAAAATAAATGTTTAAATTCATTTCTGATTTTACTGAGAAATTTATAATTTGTGTCACCTATTAATTTAGAGAATGGTACAGTTATCTTCCAATTACAGAATTTTAAAATATATTTTGTAATCAAGGACATAAAAGTCTTTTGAAGAATGATGAAGACATTCATTTTTTAGCTTTCTATTGATTCGTTGTGAATTTCACATCATGCACCCCAATCCTACTCATCTCCCCATCCCTTTGTACCTACCCTCCACACTTGAAATACTCCCCCAAAAGGAAAGCAATCACATTGTGTCACAGTATGCCCCACACTATACCATTTTGTTCACACTTCTTTACTTGCAGTTGTTCATTGCAATGAGTCATTGGTCTGATTCAAGGCTTATGGCTTCTGCTACACTATTAACACTGGGTCTTCATGAGGACTCCTCTCACATTTCCTGTTGCTGCCTTGTGTCATGAAGACTTTTTTAAAATTGAAACTCTCTTCCCCTGAGTTCTCTCTCTGTGTGTGTCTCTGTGTCTTTGTTTCCCTCTCTCCCCCCATATCTTTTCTTTTTTCAAGAATTATCGATCATTTTTTTCTTCTAGTCTCACTATCCAAAATACTACATAGTTGGCCTTCCAGGGTAGCATGGATGTTTGTGACCTAACTGTAAGTACCAGTGTGGGCTATGATAAAATTGCTGAACAGATTCTGCATTAGTACCCTTCACAACACCCAGCCACACTTCTCCTAACCCCCTTCACCAGCAGCTTCCAAGCTACCAACTTGTTTCATGTCAAATCTGTGTGGTGCCCTGTAATAAATCACCGATGAACAGCCAACAATGTATTACAGAGGTTCCGGCTCTGAACATTGATGAATGTGACTCTTCTAGAACGGAACAATGGCCAGTGTGCGATGCACGAGAGAGGCCCCTCTGCTGCAAAGATAGCTTTGTTCATGGCCCCAGCCTCTCTGGGTTGAGTGCTCTCTTTTCTTGTGTTAGCAGGAACCTCAGCTAATTGATTAACTGAATCTTTGGTCTGTCTGAGGTAGGCCTAAAACAGGGATGTAATCAGTGCTTTTGAAAGAGTCCATTCTTGTCTTTGGGGATTCCTGCGGGCCCATATGGCATGTACAATAGGCAACACAGCAAGGGTCCTTATTTGGAGGTTTGGTTGGACTTCAGTGTGAAAGTCTCTGTTGTATTATTTCTTCCTCTTGTTTAGTCCGATTGGTGGTGACTCTGCATGTGACAGGAATTTGTAAGAGAAAAACTTAGACTGCGTTGCCTGTCTTCTTTTTTTTCCCCTTCGATATTATCATTCTATTCAGGAGATTTTTGGGAGGCCCATTTCCTATTGGAGTACTGTTCATTCATACTACTTAAAACAACTAAAATACAAAGAGAATCGAAAGGTATATTTTCACATATTATCCTTTAATACACGAACACAACTGTATAATATGTCAAGAAATGGAAAATATATTTTGCAGACAGCGAAAGGCAGGATTTTCAGTATTGTTTAATTATAAACTATAAATCAGTTCTTTACTTAAAATGTAAATCACCTCTTTAGGTTGAAAAAAGTTATAAAAGGCTAATGGTTGATAAAATGACAAATAAGAGCTACTTTTATTTGTTTATTTTACATAACTGACAGTTTGTGGTTGCCACATCTATTAAGTTGTATTTATTTGTAATTGGTATGTAAGATATAAATTGTACATATGATTGGCAATATGACATATATATATATATATATATATATATATATATATATATATAAAATACATGTAGTAGAATGTTTAGATTAGGTTAAATATTCACAACTTTTATAGTAACTTTCAAATCTTTTAGCTCTGTAGGCATTAATAGCACTGTGTAGATGAAAGTTATATCAGCTGAAGGAAGTATTAATATAGATTCTCTCAAGGTAGAGCCAAATTTACTTCAGATTGATCCCACGATTTTACAATAAAACGAACTTAAGTTTATAGCAAAGAAACTGAGATTCTGTTATGTGCGAAAAGAAGAAACATTTTTGACAAAACTTTTCCTCTGCTTTTATTTATTTATTTTTTTTATTTATTATATGTAAGTACACTGTAGCTGTCTTCAGACACTCCAGAAGAGGAAGTCAGATCTTGTTAAGGATGGTTGTGAGCCACCATGTGGTTGCTGGGATTTGAACTCTGCACCTTTGGAAGAGCAGTCGGGTGCTCTTACCTGCTGAGCCATCTCACCAGCCCTTCCTCTGCTTTTATAACCCACCAGAAATTTTGCAGTTCTTCATATTGTGAAAAGGAAGGTGACCCAAAGCCCATGTGTCCAAGCTCAGCAACGGCAGATTCTGTAGATGGCACAGGAACGTCTTGTGGCTCTTTTGTATATGAATTCCCTCCTTCTATGCTTCTGTCTACTCAAAAAGAAGCCTTTCAATCCAGATCCCAGCAGAAAATCTGCCAACCAATCCTAATGCCTGTGGAGAAGCCAATTTTATCTCTGTAGGGAAGGGATTGCTTCTATCTGTTAAGGAAAATGAGCTAAGTTTTCCTTTATAACTGAAAGATTCATTCACAAAGTACAAGACAAGATCCCAGTTTCAACATTAAAATTATTAAGTTGTTGAGACTGGTGGACTCAGTCTTTATTCTGTTTAAAAGTGATTTGGCTTCTGTTAATACCCAAGACATGAAATGAATATTAATGAGCACACTGTATATGGTACCTGGAAGTGATGCTGTCACAAATGCATTCAGAATTTTAGCCTAAGATGTCAAGAACAAATGGCTCAATATGCAGTGCTTACCTGAGTAAGAAGACACCATCAGGGTGGCAGCAAAGAGGGAGTCTTCTTTGGTCCTGCCTGAATGAGTTTTCCCTATCATGACATCCTGAGACAGAACAGAGGAAAGTAGGGACACTGTAGTAACATGGTGATATAGAGGAGTCAGCCACAACTGTAGGAATGGGATGGTGTGGCGTGGGAGCCCTTTAACTTGGTAGTTGATTTTATGTAAGTGATGTAGGGGAAAATGAAAGATGAGAAAACTAGGGTTGGCTTGAGATAGCTAGATAGTTCATTTACATGTGAAAACTGAAGAACATGAAGTCGATTAAAAACATCAGCTAAAGACGCTCATTGCTGATGTACTCACTAAAATTTCTTATCTTTTCAGGTCAGTTAATGAAACTCCTTAGTCTTGCCTTTGAACTCTGATTGACGATGACAATGATCAGTGTTTTTTGAGTGGTCATTAAGATGATACGGCTCTACGGGAAACATTACTTAGATTTTCACAATTTCCCATTGTTGGATCATGTGTCCTCATGCAGCTTGTATCATGTCTCCACTTTATATGAGGCTAGCAAGATTATATACCTTTCCCAAGTTGACTTTGTGGTCAATGTAAGGTCTGATCTTTGCAGAATAGACAAATCATTCTTTCAGGATTCATGTGCTAACCATTATTCTATCTCAGCCATACTTAACCCCATCTACATTACTAACCTACTGAATAACCCACTTTGTACCACATTTGGTTAACGTGTTATTCTTTTTAAGAAACATTTAGAAATTGATTTTTAACCCCCTTTAAATGATTTTTTAAAAACACCACTCTTTTCCATTTTCTATTGTTTAGCATTTAATCACCAACCCCCATTTGTGCCCGACTAAGGGTCATGTTAAACAAAATCTCACATAACACACACACACACACACACACACACACACACACACACACA
>NC_034601.1:64950812-64994502 GCF_900095145.1 Mus pahari
ATATATATATATATATATATATATATATATATATAAAAAATCTTGTTAGGAGGATCCAGATATATTTAGTAAAGGACTCTGACCATTGTCTCCTGATTTGTTTTTCTTATGTTCTTTAATTTGCTGTAAATGCAATATAATAAATTTAGCCAGGTAGCCTACCTTTTCATTTACTTGGAATTGTAGATTCTTCTGTTATTTTATTGGTTTACTATGGGATACCAATTTCTTGTCATTTATTTGATATTTCAAAGTAGTTGATATTTCATATTAATTATCTGATAATTAGAGTGTGAAGAGTTTCATGTTTTGAAAGTTAATTTTTCAATGACTATCAAGCTATTATATAAATATTTTCTTGAGCTAATAGTGTATATACAAGAGAATATACATCGGAGTCCTGGTCCAATGAGTATTGATACATATACACACTTCATGGAACTGTAACTCCCATCAAGATACAGAATCTGTATATCATTCCAGAAATTTCTTAATTGTTCTTCCAAGTCCATCCTATGAACAGAAACCGTTGCACAAACACACATTCACACACACACATGCACACAGACACGGACACGCACGCACATGTGTATGCTGTAATAAATCAGTGTTTTCTATTCTTTCACTCCATATAAATAGAGTTATTGAGTGTGTAGCTTTGGTGTGGCCTCCATCACTAAACATACTTGTGGAGTTCCTCTGAGTCTGCCCGTCAGCACTTCATTCTTTTTTTTTTTTTTTTCTTCTGCCAAATGGAATTCCCTTGTATGAATATATCACAATTTGTTTATCCATTCCTCTATTAATGGATTCTTGGCTCCTCTCCAGGTGGCTCTATTATGCATAAGCTGCTAGGAACATTTTACTAGTATTTTTATAGACATATGTTTTCATTTCTTTCAAATAAACAGTTTGCAGTAGAATTGGTTAGTTGTATTTTAAATGTACGTTTCACTTTATACATCTCGCCAAATAATTCCCCAAAGTAATTGCAGTTTTATACTCCTAGCAGTGGCGTACGACTGCCACTCTGTGCCCATCTATGGTGTCCATCTTGTTTTAGGAAATGGTGTGATTAATTTTAATAATCCCAAATGAAGACCTCTGAGAGGAGGAAGAGCTTCCCCCTCACGCCCGGATTTATATAGAAATCTTATAGACAGGCTTTGGGGACTGATTCTTGGTCTTTCCCCAATCCTCTCCTGCTGCTCCATTCCTTTCTCCTCTGTCTCTCTTCCTCCCTTCCTCTTCTTCTTGCTCTTCCACCTTCTGTCACAGAAAGATGCAGCAAGAAAATGCTTGACCTTAGACATCCTAGCCCCCAGAACCCTGAGCTAATACATCTCTGTCCATTATGAACCACCAGTCTGTAGTATTCTGCTCTAGCAGCACAAGGCCCCCTTGCCATGCCAGGGAACAGAGGGTCACTTTCAATAAGACGGTGGATCTGTTGCTCTGCTGTCTGAACTTTAAAATTTCACAGTTATTGGTCATCCATGTGTCTTTTGTGACATGTCTGCTCTGATGGATTACAGGGACATCGGCCTTTGCATGATTTTGCTTGGTAATTTATAATGATGGAAAAGATAACCTCCATGCTATAATGTTCCTTATTTTTCTTGCTTAAAACAGTTCCCAAAAAGAGATGAGATAAAAAAAAAAAATCCTGTGCAGTATATCTATGACTTTCTAGTTTGAAATGCTTTTCCTTCTTCTTATGTGTAATGTATATTTTGTCTTTCATGTTATTTCTCTCCAGCTTACGGAGTCTCTATGGAATTTATTGTGTTGATCGTGCTGCTGGCGGTCAGTCCAGCTGTTACTTATCTCCGTAGAGCCTTCATGTTCTTCTTTAAAGTATGCATTCATTCATTTGGGTGTAGAGTTCTGAGGGAGGTTGGTTCCTTTCTCTTGTTTTTTGTTGCTTCTTTCTCTGCTTTGATTCTGTAATATCTACCTGTCCCCTGGACTGTGATGCCTTTTGAAACACACTCAGGTAAAATCATGCCTTCTCTGTTCTCTGATTTCCTACCACATGGTCTCTTTGGATTTTTAGCTCTTTGGTTCATGAACCTACACTTTGGTTTCCATATATTGTGTTATAGTTCATTAACCTTCTTTGGGCTCTCAGGTCCTACTACTTTTTCCTACTTTTAGAAAAAGTTGACATTATTTCATGGATATTTTTGTTCTATTTTTTATTCACTTGTGAAATTCTTTTTACACATACATTTACATTTTCTATTATTATCTCACCATCACCATCACTACCACCACCACCACCACCACCACCACCACCATCATCATCATCATAAATCTCTACTCATTTCACTTCAGTTTTTCCTCTCTTCTCCAGTTTGTATCATTTCTAGAGGCCAGTGTTCAGATTCACTCACTATTATATTTTCATTAACTGCTTCAAGTCGTCTTGTGCAGATTTCAAAACCAACGTTCTATTGGGATCTATGAGTAGACTTCTTTATAGTCTTATCACCTTAAATGTTGGGGGATTTGGAGCACCTTGTATATGGCTCTTCAGGGGAGTTGTCCTCCCTTGTAGCCATGAGGAAAACACGACTTTCCAGTCTTCATGTCGTATGTTAGTAATGCTGCTTACCTGGAGTCCCCGAGTGAGCTTCTGCACGGCAGTTCTTCCTGTTCTAGAGGTAGGAGCTGTGTGACAGTGAACTCATGCAAACCACGCCAGTGCAGGGCCATTTCCTGGAGGTTGCAACCTCTTTACCTCTCCCACCAGTTTTCATTTATATTTCCCCCAGAATCTAGTACTCATCTGTGGATATGTTCTGTGTAGTTTATCTACCTGGTCATCAAATGAAGCTAGAAAGGAAGCCACATGTCTTGCATTGTCCTTTGTATCTGTCGCAGCCTAATCCTGCTTTGCTGTCTCTTAATATTCTTCTTTCCAGAGGTTCCCTCCTCTGCCCCCCCCCCGCCCCAGGATGAAAAATATTACTCCATATAAAAAGGAAAGAAAAAGGAGGAAATTAAACCACTTGCTTGGGGTGCATAGAAAACAACTTTATAGTTCACATAAATCTGAGAATTATCGGGAAGTATTCTTATAATGAAAGATTGAGCTCAGAAAAGGGAATGCAGGGTTTGTCATCACGGAAAACAAGATTTCCAACTGTCTTCTTGCATTTGCCATGTCAACAATGGGGGTTCCCCTTCTCTAGTTCACACTGGTATCAGCAGGGTGTCAGAGAAGTGCATTGTTCTGATAGGAGCCCCAAATTAGCAAGCATGTCTGTTAGGTCTTAACAGGGCATAGTCTTGGTGAATTTTGTGGAAGGAAGAACAGAGCAGGAGATTTAGGAAAAGAAAAAAAAAAAACAAACAAGAGAGAAATGGAGGTAGAGTTGTGAGGGATGAGAGAGAGAGATGGAGAGAGAGAGACAGATGATAGATGAGAGAGATAGAGATAGATAGATAGATAGATAATAAATGACATAGATGATAGAGGCATAAAAATAGTGAGGTGATAGGTAATAGATAAGTGATAGATAAGATAAAGGCACATAAAAAGAAAGACAGACAGATAATAGATGAATGATAGAGACACATCAGAACATATGCAAAATCTTCCTTTCTTATCACTATATTGATCTCACATGGAGTTTCATCCTCTTAGCCTAATGTGATACTAATTTCTTGCCTAAGGCCAGACTTCCAGAATGCATCACACTAAGGATTAGAGGTTCAGCGTATGAATGTTGGGGTCAAATAAGTGTTCAGTATATAGCAGAATTTTTTGGTTTTCTAATAGTTATTAAGCACTTAGTTTAGCTTGTTTTTTTCTCAGCCCTGAGTATATAGCAGTGAACAAAGCTGAAAACATTCCTGTCTATACATACCTAATATTCCCATGGGAGATGGAGGAGACCTATTGTATCAATAGGTAGCCTATGGTGTGCTAAGCGGTTGTGAATTCTATGCAGCCAACACAGAGTTAAGGGCTACAAGGGTGTAGTGGGCAGAGAAAGATTCCCCTTAGAACAGTTCTTCAAGGCCCCCTTTCGAGGGTGACATTTGCATAAAATTTTACAGCAGTGAAGGATCCAGGGAGACAGAAGGAAGACAGGAATAAGTAAGGATTGTCATCTCTTCAACAGCTTGGCTTTTATTAAACTCGTTTCTTCCAATCTGCGTTCTTTCCCATTCTATAGTATATTGTTAATTTTTAAGCTTTGTCTGTTTCTTCCTATATCTTTTCTTTTCCCCCTTTTAACCAACTGCCTCTCTCCACACTTTTCCTAGGAGTTAGTTTCTGTGTTTCTTCCATCCAAACGAGGCGCATGCTGTTATGAACACAGAGTTCCCAAGCAAGAATCAAAACCCCAGATTGTCAAGCTGCCCAGCTGGCACTCAACATGCCAGTCTCTGCTCCCGCCACACTGCTGACTTCTAACATTTCTGCCCAGAGAGGAAGAAACATTCTGCATGCACTGCAAGACCATGTTTGCCTTAAAGGCAAAGCGCTTTCATGTCTTGGTGCCCCTATGCATATGTGTACTTCCGTCTGGTCATGGCTCTCTTGAGACTATCAACTTGGTGTGTTTAGTTTAATTTTAGAAATCTGTATACAGTAAACTCAGGAATGTAATTTAATTTGGAAAGAAGGCATGCTTGTAGCCCAGGCATTCCTCTAATGGGCTTCTCTGGCATATGTGGGGAAAAAAAAAGTGCTATCTTGGCTCATCCTTATTTCTTCTGGAAACTCACAAAATTTAATCAAGCAGGCACATTTTTTGGGGAAAAATCTTAATGCAAATTAAATGTGACAGGAAGGAAGTAAATCACTGTTTTAGCAAATGTGCTTGGAGACATTATTTTCTCAAATTGACTTCATTGATGTCCATGTTGGAAAGCTTTAGAATAGTTTTTTTTTCCCCCCTTGAAGCTGCAGCCTCCGTTGAGGTGAGAGGTGAGAATCTTTCTTTTACAAAGCTGTTCTCTGTGAGCTGCAGGTAAGAATGCCAACATCGCCTTTGGGACTGGGAGGTTTTGTGAGCAGGGAATGTATCATTTTGTCTGGAGGAGACTAGAGAGCCCTGTTCCAGTTAGAGGACCCATTGTTTACATCCTGGCTACATCTAATATGACACACAGGGAACATCGGGGATCGAGGGGGGGGGGTGGGCAGCCATTATTTCAGACAACTCGTGGGTCTTAAATCAATCTTAATGTAATAGCTAGCTATTTTATATCCAGGCGCAGAAATTTTTATAAGACTTGTACAGTTTCTAGGGTTTGGGGAGGTGGGTTCACCATGACCTGAGACAGAGACTGGGCTCCATTCTCATCAGGCAGCACACCACTGCAAAATTGATCTAAGCTTCTATATGTCTTTGAAGTCAGGACAAGAAAGGAAGCCAGGGGGCTTTAGGAAATGTAAAGAGCTACTGTTCCAAGGCAGAGAGCGTCTGTGGCATGCTGGTTTGCTGACTGCGTTCATTTCTGAGGTCGAAGTGGTTGCTTACATTTAACTCAACTGACATGCTAAAAAACAATGTGTTTGTGTGTCCCGAGTGAAACAAAGGGGTATTTGAAGTTAGACTTGTTCTGGGCATTATCATGAGCTGTTTGATGTATTGCCACAAAAGCTAGCGTCTGTATCTTTGTCACAGCTCCCACCACAGCCGAAGTCTGATTCCACTGTGATCAGACTATGGACTGAAAACCTGCGGACCTATAAATTCAGATTTCTAAATAGCTGGCTAATAAGCAATACATTTGTATCATCTCAGTCTGCAGGAAGAGGATATTTCATTTAGTTAGGTCGAACGCCTCTGGAGACATATGCTTCCCGTTGAGAACTTTGTTTTTTCATTATGAGAAAGATATTATAAGCTTAAATATTTTAAGTGATTTGGGACATGTAGCAAAAAAAAAAGTATTTAATTGGTCAAAAGGACTAACTGGTATCAGAAAAAATTCCTGTGGTCTCAGATTCTCTTGGGTGTGAAGCCAAGATGTCAAGACAAGCAACGTGTAACACTTACCAAGAGCTGAAATGCATTTGTGCAACATGATCTCCTCACTGTCGACTCACTAGAGAGATAAGAAAAGTACCCATGTAAGAGTACTGAAATCACAATTTTTAACAACAACAACAAAAAAAAAAATTGAAAGAAGCAGAGCTTTTGGTTTGATGATGCAGTTCAAACCAGTAGCCACTCTTGCAGAAATAGCATTTCGCAGTTTGACTTAAAAACTGAACTAGCACAGGGTGTGGTGGTAAAAGACTATAATCTCAGCAGCTAGGGGGCTGAGGCTGGGAGAGAAGCAGATTCCAAGCCATCTGTGCGAAAGAGAGTCCCAGCAGAACCAACAAAGCCAAGCACAAATATTTGTGAGCAATTTGGGCACCCATAGGAATTAGCGAGAAGTTTGGGCCAATGTTATCCAGGGTATAAGCAAGCAGGTGATGTTCACTGACCCCCTTTGATAAGCCACACAGCTATGGGATGGAAGGAGATCCAGCAAAGGCCTCTGGTATTAATCTGTAATAAATTTCCAATCTGGCTCGATCTTATGTGGATTCCTGTTTGGTATTCTCTTCTCCTGTCTTGTACTTTAAAATGCACAAGATTGCCCAAGTTAAGTGGGCGGAACTGGACACAGTGAGGCATCTCCTGAACTCACTGTGCGGAGCAGTGCATGGGCTACATACACAAACTCAGAATCTCCTCGGAGCTCTCTGCTTTAGTCTGCCTTCTCCTAACTCTTCCTGTTTTGACACTAATTCTGTATATTAATAACACGTGTCTTCATGGCTTTTTGCCTTTATAGAAAGGTGATCATATTATGTGAATTGTTGCATGCCTGTTTTTTTCGTAGTCCATGGTATCTTTCTGAGATTCATAAATGTGGGTAGAACTCTGGACCAATAATTTCATTCTCTGAGTTTCATGAAACACATGGTTTAGCTGCACTCTGAAAACTCTTGCAAGCTAAAATTTAAAATATCAAAAATAATTCAGATATTAAATAAAATCTAAGAAAAAAGTCAGAGAAGGAATGCTTAGATGGTGGCATATTTAACACTAAAGTAAACACATAGATTCACTACTCAATAGGAACTTTATGCTAAGTCATTAATATACTAGAATAGTGAAGAGCTGTAGTCTTTTTAATATCCCTTGCCTGAAGACAAACAGGTGTAGTCAGAGTGGGGATTGTTGCTGTAATGGGCATTTAGAAGGCATGCAGAATACCAGCACATTTTATGGATATCTAAATTCCATTGGGCCACCTACGTGATTTTTTTTTGTTTTGTTTTGTTTTAACTTAAAGAAAGTAGAAAAATCAAAACCTTGAACCCTCCCCATTGTCTGAGAAGAAAATCTGTTGTAGGTTAGCACGTGTTTTGTTTTAGCAGCCAACCGTGGAGAAAAACAGGTGAGAGAAGGGGTCTGAAGAATGGAAGTGACATTCTATAGGGTAAAGAGAACAGGCTATCTTTAAGTGTCTGGCCAAAATACATGCTCGGATTGAGTGCATACATAGGCAAAGACAGTTAAAGGTGAGTGGGGAGGAGAAAGATGGAAGGTGAAGAGCTTAAGCATAGATAAACTGACAGTTAGGTGGTGGGGATAGGAAAGTGTAGAGAGAAAATGTGGCCATTCCCCTTGAGGTGACAGAAAGACTTCACGGAGAAGAGGCATTTGGCAGAACATTCTGCAGGGTGGCCGTCTGCTCGAAATGTCAGCTCAAAGCAGCTTGTCGTGTTTTGAAGAGAGCGTGCGCGTTGTGAGAAGGGGGCAGAAACAGAAGGGAAGGCAGTCCAGGATGGGCTCTGTGTGTGGTGGGTGTTCACGTGGTCACTCGAGGACAGAGGATTCTGGGATTGACTTCCATTACTGTGTTCAGTCTCCACTGCTTTCTGGTTGGGTAGGGATCATAGTTTGTATCTCTCTGTGTCTCTGTCTCTCTGTTTCTGTCTGTCTGTCTCTCTCCCTCCCTCCCTTCTCTCCCTCCCCTCCCCTCTCTTCACGTTTCTATATCAAGAAACTGCATAGCCTTGACTTTTCTACCTGGAATCACATGGTTGCCCTTGTCCAGGAGAGATGTTGCCCTGTGTCTGTGTATTAAAAAGTGGCAGGCTTGTTCAGATGGTAGTTAAGACTTGAGAACCCGAAAGCCAAGAATTAGGGAAGATAGCTCATATCTACTCTCTGGGTTTCTTTCCTCATTTTGGAACAGGACCTGATTCTTTAGCCCAGGCTGGACTCGCTTTGTATCCAGAGGGGTACCCTCAAACCTGCTACAGTCTTCCTGCATCACCCCCAGGAATGCTGGGATTACAGGCAAAGGCCACAATGCCTGGCTTTGAGGAAAAAAAAATGCAGTTTTTCAACTTATATTATTTTCCAAGAGATGAGCAAATAAGGCTCAAATGCACATAAATATCAAAGTGAATTTACCCTGAAATCAACGTTGCTTATTGCTCTTCATCTAACAACAGCGAAAGGGTTAAACTTCATAGCCTCTATTTGTGTGTTTATTTTATTTCCATTTGTTCAGTACCCATTAAAAGTATAATATTACATTGGTAACTCTCATTAAAATGTTGAGTAACTTCTCTTATTGGATGACCATAAAACAATTTAAATGGAATTTCTACTTAAACAAGTGGAAAATATTTCTGTTTCTACCCTTGCCTCTTTTTACTGGGTGTTTGTTGTACTGGCCCATGGACCTTGCAGAGTCATAAATAAAACCTGCCATTTTTTTTTATTCCTGGTGAGGATGCATTTTCAATAGCATATGAAGGGAAAGTATAGAAAAGGGTGGCTTCAGTTAGGAAATTAGCTCATTATGGTAAAATGCGGTGAACCGAACAACTTACCCGTAGAAGATGCTGAGCTCCTAAAAATAGTCAGACTTTTCAAAATTAGACAATAAAAGAAAAATGCGATTCCTTGTTTTTATTTGTCACTTTAGTGGCATTTTTATTATTTCCTTCAAATGTTTTAGCACCAGATATAAATACCTCCATCCACAAGGCTAGGCCTTTCCATTGGATAGAGGGAGGACTCTTGATATAAAAAGAGGAGTCTGTGAGATAGATGCACAGGGGGTGGGGTGGGGTGGGGAGGAGGGGGGTGCTCCCAGCACACCCTCTCACAACCTGAGGATGCTGACCTCAGCCCGTAGGTGCTTCTTCATACTCTGTCCTTCATCGGCGGCTTGGAGTCCTCTCATCGATATTTTTTTTCCACTATTAGAGAAACAAATAAACTCATCTCTGCTGGGATTAATTTGCCCCAGCCTGAAGCCATGAGCCTCCACTGGCAGCCACTCCTGAGCTGAATAAGCAGCCTCCTGCATCTGTTGACAATATGAAATCCTTGCAGCCGCCAATATTCATAAGGAGTGGCCCCCACCATCCAAGGGGGACGTAGCAGTCAATCACCAACGGAGCCCCGGCCATTTGAAGAACAGCATATAATTCCAGAGTTTTCTAAGCTATATTTAAATGAAGGCTTTTTGCTCCCTGGGATCAGAATGTGGAGAATCTGCATGGACCTAATTTTACTTGAAGAGACCTAGTTATAGAGCTGGTTTGGGCTGAAAATGCCTGAAGTTACTTCCAGCTGGACATGGTTCTGTCTTATGAAACCCTGACATAAATAGCTGCTCTCTCCAGCAGGCCAGTTCCTCCCGCTACAGATTGTGGGCCCTGATTGGGAAGGGAACAGTAAAGTGGGGGCTCGATGCAGGAGTCAAAGCGCGTGAGTGTTGGGAGACCAGCGGTGCGAATTAATTGGCTGCTGTCTTTATAGTACATTTCATTTAAATGCAATACATCTTTCTTCCTGCAATGGGTCGTAACAGTTTAGGGAGTGTAACTGATTGACTTTTTTCCCTTCATTAGTGAGTGTGTGGTGATGATTTGTACGACAATTTATTTAGAGTTAGGGTTGTCTAAAGCCCAGTGCTCCGTTCTGCATGCCCTGGTCTTGGAAACCTGACTTGGCAACAGTAGAATGAAGCAATGGCAGACAGACATAGAGGAAAGCCAGGAGTGGAGGAGCTGTGCTGGCTCTGGTGGGAGGGGAGTCGGGGGGCGGGGCATCTACTATCCAGCCCAGAGACTCATTAGGCTTAGGTCGCCTGCATGGAAGAAGTCCAGGCTGGAAGAAGTCCAGGCTGTAAACGGTAAGCATCCATGAGAAGGTAGCTGTGGTTCGCAACTGATCATAGCGTAAGCTCAGTTGATTCTCACCACTCATCAGCAAGGCTTTGACATTTCTCTAAGCCTTTTTTCTCCCGTGGAGATGACTTTGCTATTTCCATTGATCTTGGGTATTGAGGTCTTTGTCATGGTCTAGGACTCCACTCACTCTCCACAGCCGTGTCTGGCTTGAACTTCTGATTTTCTTAACTCCATCTTCTGAGTGCTGGCATCACAAGCATGTTTATTGCATTTTTTTTTTTTTTAAGTGCTAAAGACTCAACCTGGAAATCCATGCATGCTAAGGAATCACTTTCCTAAGTTATACCAAAATTCCCTGTGATCTTTTATTTTACTTCGTTTTTAACCTTGGTGTGTATGGAGAGGGTGGCCAGGGGCCTCTTAGGAAGAGAGACTTGAGCTTGTGTGGGTACCTCACCAAGCTTTCCAAGGGTAAAAATATTCAAGTATACTCCTTTCTAGTCACAAAAGTACAACAGAATAGGACTGTGCTTGTATTGCAGGTGAATTTATTTGATGACACCTTAAAAAAGCGATTATGTATCAACCTCCTGATTCTAGTTTGCATGAGTAGATGAATTTGTATTGTTAGAGTGATTAATGCATGTAGTCTAAAATGATTTTAGTATGAGAAATTTACCAGTGAGGAACAGTCTTGCACTGTGTTTGATTTCTGTAGTAACTCAAAGTTATTCAGTGAACCTCCTGTAGTTTAATGGCTGTACCGTTAACATATCGAAGGTTTTATGTTATATGTTTGTTATGCAGGGTCATGTGGGACTTACCTGTCATCCTAGGGGAAGGGCTATAGCTCAGTTCTGTGCTTTCAGAACAGTCCTGTGTTCTGATTGGCTTTATGTGCTCTAGATACAAAATCCAAATTAAAAGGAAAAAAAAATTATTATCTCCAGTATGGTACAGGGTGTAAATAAGTGTTTCAGAAACTGCCATTTAACTTATTAAGATCTGATTCACGTGATGTCTCAGGTTTGTCCTCAGGCTTGTACCAGGACTGGTGCAGAAGCCAAGGAAGATGGGCCAGTTCCCAAGGAGAGCTCAGAAGGCTGTAGTCTGTGGGAATGGTTCGTTTTGGCTGTCAGTGATGAATGCAAGGAGTTGTTTTGAGCTATCTTTAACATTGTTGATTTTTTGTTTTATTTATTTATTTATTCAATTTCAAAATGCACTGGTCAAAGGGGGCACGTGCTCAAACACGTGAGCAAGCAAAGCATCTGTGGCCCTCATCCCCTAATTAGACTATCACGCACAGATGGCATTTCGAGCATCTTTTTCCTTTTTTTTTTTTTTAATGAATGAAAATATGTGATAATGGTGTTCCTTAGTTTTTACAAGAAACAACAAAAGTGCTATTTGAGTTTTACTTGTATTTGGCCCAATCACCAATATAGGTCATGCCATATGTTGAGAAAGATACTTGAAACTTAATATAAATAGATGATTTTCTTTTACCCAGCCTGCTTGTAGGTGTGATTCACACGGAAATATACAAGCTTTTCCTGCACCAATGCAGACCAAGTGCTTTTCGTTATATTTGGGTGGAGGGGGGAAGGAGATGTCTTTGTGGGGAGTGATAATTTTTCTAATAAAATCTTGGGACTATCTGCATCAAATTCTTTATTTAGGTTCTGTACCATTTTCTTATGAAGCAGGATTTCGTATAAAGAAGCAGTCTGTTATGCACTGCTTCACCTCACTTCAGCGGTATGAGGTGTGAGTAAGAAGAGATCGGACAATGCACGGCAGCTCCTTAGTACTTTTGGCACAGAAACACTGACCCACTATGCTCCAGGCTGAAAGCCTACGCCACGGTACCCAACTGCATGCTTTAAACTGTTTGCATTTGGCAGTTGCAGTTTCCCTTCTTAATTTCATTTCATTTTTTTTTTTTTTGGAACAGAACTGTGAAAGGCAATATTAATTGTGGTCTACCTAATTATGTGCGAACCTTATGATGAATCTCCCATTGTATTATTGATGGTTTAACAAAATAAAACGATGAGATAATAGATTAAAGTTTGGCTCTGTTATTTTGTTGAGTTTAAATATGATGCTGTTAGTCTTTGCCACCAAAACAGTAACAGGCCCATTTTTCTTGGTGCTGATTCCAGTTAAAAGTAATTAAAGTCCAGGTGGCTGTTACACCATTGTTTAAAGCCACACTTTTCTCATCTTCTGAGTGTTCTCCAAGGTCTATGTCACTTAGACACTCGCTCTGGGACGCTGACTTGAAGCTGAAAGAATCGCTTGGGTGTGAACTATTTGGAGTATGACTAAACTGGCTTACACAGGATTGGCATATTGTTTGCCCCTTAGTGTTTTTGAACAAGAACATTCTTAAGGCCAAAAAAAAAAAAAAAACCTAAAAAAAACATTTAAAAATTGAGAATAAACAATGGTTCTCATGCAGGAACAGACAGAATCGTCAGGGAACTTTAGTGAGATGGAATCAGGAGGTTCTAGGAGTGTGTCATTACAGATTCAATAGTGCATTAGAAACCAGAAGCGCCATACACCTTGACCATGCAGATAAGGTCCTCATTGAAACACTTTTAGTATGAAACAAAACTGGAAAAAACTCAAATGTATTCTGGCAATTGAATGTAATAGTTATATTTTCATATGTAATTTTTACCTTTTATTTTGTAACATAGACCACTTATTATGAGTTATTTAAACTCATTTAAAAGCATCTCTATATAGATGCTTTTAAAGACTATTTGGAGTTGACTCTATGGAGGGAAAGAGCGTACTTTAGCCTTCTACTCAATGACAGTTTTCAGCTTGGTAGAGGTAGACAGGGATTGACGGATAGTATTTCTAATTAAAGGTTGAGTTGGAAGTATGGGAGGGTGCATACTTCACTTAAAGAATTTAATAACATCGATGTTAATTTTTATTGTTTTTCCTTGTAGTTGTTTTTGTATGTTTCTTTCTCTATGTGTAGGTACACACATGCCACACTGTGCTAGTTAGTGGAGGCAGGTCACCTTGTAGGAGTCAGTCATCTCCCCTCACTGTGTGGGTTTTAGAGATCAACCGTGAGTTGTCAGGTTTGGTGGCAAGTGCCTTCACCTGCTGACCTGTTTCTTGGGTCCTGTAATTTCTTTGCTATGACATGCTAGATCAGACCTTCAAAGAAGAGCTACTTCCAATACTCCTCAAACTGTCCCACAAAATAGAAACAGAAGGAACACTGCCAAACTCATTCTGTGAGGCTACACACCATGATGCCTCAAACCACACAAAGACCCAAGGAAGAAAGAGAATTTCTGACCAATTTCTCTTAAGAATATTGATGCAAAAATACTCGATAAAATACTGGCAAACCGAATCCAGGAACACATAAAAAACATCACCCACCATGATCAAGAAGGCTCTACACCAGGGAAGTAGGGATGATTCAATATAGAAAAATCCATCAACATAACCCACCCTATAAACAAACTGAAATTGATTACTTTGAGTAACATTTTGTTTTCTTCCTGGCCATTATTCTATGATTGGCTGTGTGTACCAA
This sequence comes from Mus pahari, assembly GCF_900095145.1. Classification (NCBI taxonomy): domain Eukaryota; kingdom Metazoa; phylum Chordata; class Mammalia; order Rodentia; family Muridae; genus Mus; species Mus pahari. Next base: position 64,964,573 of record NC_034601.1, read on the forward strand.
TACTGAATACATCTTTGCTAAGTTTTGATGGTCTTCTGGCTCATATTTAATACAGTACTTTATTGTTCATTTGGAAAATGTTGATTGATTGCAAGTTACAAACACTATCACTAGTAAGGAGTCAAGTCTGAATTGTGAAGAGGGTAGATATAATAAATAGTCCCCCACCCACCTTTTCTTCTAAGATATTAGTTCCTAACGCTTGACAGGTAAGGGCTTGATGTTTTCCCACTTTAATTCCCCTTTAAATCTCCACATGGGACACATTTTCATGATCCTCCCTGTAACATTTTGTCTTCCTGAAACCAAATTGTCTGAACGGTCTGATGTCTGGAGACTGCCAGGATCCTTGGCCAGAATTCTGATAGTTTTCCAATTGGTACCATACCCTTCTCTGTAGTCTTTTCTTGGACTGCGAGTTGATTTGCAAATACTTCCATAAGCGCTTCTGCATGCTTGCAGTTCAATTTTTTTTTTCCCTATGCTAGTTTTATAAAGGACAAATCAGTAAAACCGAGTAACTTAAACTATTGCTTTGTTTTTTTCTTTTTTCAATTTGCTTTCATGTATCCTTTGAGATAATCGGGTCTCAATACTTTTCATGCTTATTTCTTGATTGTAATTTTGTTTCACGTGGCCTTTCCTTTCAAACTCACTAACCTTTACTTATTTATTGTTTAACTGTTATTTGTGTCATTCTCCATCTTCATGATCTGGAATCCCTGGAATTCGGGAAGGTGGTATGAATTATCTTTCTGTGAGTCTATGCTGATACTTACCCTCCAGCTCCCTTTTCTAGTCACAAACCAAGTATTTTCTAAATAAATCTGTTTAGGGTCATGATAAAATCACCGACAAGGTCATTTATAGGCACCTTAGTAACTCTGCTTATTTTTTTCCTTTTTTTTTTTTTTTTTTTTTTTAGGAGACAGGGTTTCTCTATGTAGCCTTGGCTTCCTGGAACTTGCCCTGTAGACCAGGCTGGCCTCAAACTTAGAGATCTGCCTGCCTCCGCCTCTGAAGTGCTGAGATTTAAGGTGTGCACCAGCACCACCCAGCTACTTATTTTGTTTCATTAAGAAAACTTTAAAAAAAATCTATTTTTTTCCTAATTCCATCATTTCCTCGTGTTCCTGTGTCTTACTATCTGTGGTGCTTAGGATGCACAGAAGGAGCTCCTAGAAGAAAGCTCGGCGGGATATGGGTGCAGAGTGTGAGGAAGAGAGCGAGAAGGAGGAACAGCTCCATACGTTGCACAATAGGAGTGATAAAAACTACACAGTGATTTGTCTGTGCTGAGAATCAGTCCCATGTACTAAGGCATGCCAAGAAAGTGTTTGCTCACTAACTGACACTCCTAGGCCGAGACAGAAGTGACTTGACAATTACTAACTGTCATGTTTGAATTGACACAGAATTTTATACTATCCTATGATAGAATCACTTACAATGTTTGATGATAATCATAAAGCTAACTAGACTATTAGTTTAATTTATATCCTTATGGCAATGTTTACTTCATAATTTTCTATATAAATGTTTTAATCTTTGACATTATTATAAAGTAAAACTCAAAGATAGTAAATGCATAAAAGTATACAATAAAGGATTTGCAAAGATTTCTCCATACCTGCAGATTTAGCCTGTATTCATTTGTTATTAACATGATGTTAGGACTAGAAACTATTGTATTAAGCACAATTATGTATAATATGTATTTGCATTAGCAATATAGAAATTAAATATTGCAATACATTTTAAATATTTTTGAGACCATATTATATTTCCTGATTCCCCTTTTTCCCCTCCAAACTATCCTATATAATTTGCTCTTTGAAAAAAATCGATTCCCTCTTTTTCTTTGTTGTTATTAAATCCCCCCCCCTCCTAAGTATGTAAATATAAACTGCTCAGTCCATATTACATTACTTGTGTGCATCTTTTCAGGAATGGCAATTTGGCATAAAGAGATAACCAATTAGGTTAGCTCTTCCCATGTACATTTGTTTGACTATATTCTACCACAGCGTTTTATGGTCTCTATATTCTATAGTATATTGACAAAATTAGAGAAGTGTCTTAATTTGTTTTTGAAATCAGATCTCATTGTGTAGCCCTGGCTGGCCTGAAAAATCTCAACTCTATAGGTCAGAGTGGTCTTGAACTCCTGCAAACCTGCCTCGGCCTTGTGGTTGCTGGGATTAAAGAAAGGCATGTGCCACAGCACCCAACATTGTGATGGGTTTTAATGAGCAATGGCCAGTTCGTTCGTTGACTGCCTGTGGTGTGCTAGTTGCTTGTTACAACTCTTTTAGTAGCTGTAAGTCATTTTTCTTAACATCGCTACAACTCAATGACTGCAGTGTTTGCCAGGCCTAAGTGGATGTCACAGTTTAACTCACTCCCTTTCCAACATTGGAAAGGAAGTGAAAAGAGGGCCATCTGAAAAGGCATGTGTTTTATCTTTCCTATCCCGGAAAGCATTGTGCTCGCCTAACCCATCTCAGAAATCTGCATGATTGTAACTATACATTTTTGAGGAATGACTCTTTTTTTTGTATTGTGCCCATTACCTGCCTCCAGCATTAGGGATATCTTTAACTGTTTAATTCAATTCATTGTTAGAAGAGGTTCCTTTGGCCCTGAGCATGTTACAAGTTGTAAAACACTTTCCTCAGACTATCACTCTTCCTAAAGCCTGGAATCTTGGCCTTTGATGTTCGTATCAGTTGGGAGTTCAGTTCCTGGGCTGAAGTCTGTGGAGAACCCAGAAGTAAGATCTAACAGTTTAGCCAGCTCATCTATTTTCTTTTCAAAGCAAAAGATAGGATAAAATGGGATATCTCCAGAGGGAGCTGTACAGACAGTGGTACAATAAATCCCTTCTCTGCGAAGCTACCTGAGTTCCCTTGGAGAGTAGGAGGTGGGGCCTAGGAGGAAGCGGAGACAGGCTGACTGATTTAGAGTCTTAAACTTAGCAGTTTGATATATAGAGGTGAGGTGAATATTCAATATTTTCCTTCAGATACAGGAGGATGTTAGTGTTTTAATACTTATCTCATAAAGGAAAACTGAGGAAACCACGGAGTCAGGTCAATCTTGTTCTCTATAGTCCTTTCCCCGATCTTCAGCAATAAACGGCTCCACTGTTTCTTTGGAGGTGAAAATGCAAATAGAATCTCAATGATTTGATTTCAAAATTTTGAATCGAATCTTCAATTAGAAGTCCTGTGAAGATGCATCCGCTCAAAACCTTCTTTACCCCAGATTTTAAATAATGGTCTAGTTTAGATTCTGAAGTGAAAAAGAGGTGATTTGGAATTCCCAAAGTCCTGGGCGTTTCTGAGCCTCTTACACTCTAGCTATTGAATTAAGGTTTTGGGAGGACAAACGGCTTCATTTGTCTGGGGAGTTTACTGATAATGTCTAGCATTACAACCTGGAAACTTCCCTGAATTTGAACAGCCAGTACTCCCCCATTTCCACTGCTAAAGGCTGTATTTGATGCTAAACAGAATTTGTCCTTCATTGTTCTGTTTTAATATAACCTCTGGGTCTTGCAGGCAGGACCTTGTTAAGAAATGAAACTAAACCTTCCCAAATAGAAAACATCAGAGGGAAGGTCATAAACCTTATACCAATAAAAGATATTTCTTTTGTCCTGTTGCAGCCTTCTACGATTCCAGAATAGATTTGAATTGCACCAGAGGAAGTTGAAACAAGAGCAGGGTTAGAAAGACCAGACGAGATTCATCAAACCAGACGTCGTGCCATCCCCCAAACTCAGTCTAGTTGGAACTCGCTTCCTTATCTGAGCACACAGCCAGCTCTGGGAAGGTTGTCTGCGTGTCCCCCCGGACTGGGTCTTCTTACTAGAATATCAGGTGGGGGATGGTTTGCGAAGAATCAGAGAGTGTACACCGGACAAGGAGTTGTAGAACCATGCATGTTTTAAAAGTCAGAAATTTCCCCAGGCTCAGGCACATGTAATCACAAATCTCAGGCAACAGCGAACTTTGCTCACAGCATAAAAAAAAAGAAAAAAGAGTTGCAATAAAATGTGGTCCAGAGAGATGTAAACTCACCTAAAAGTCTCATATTGTTCATAGCATAGCAAGTGACAAAGAAAATCACTTGTGTCCAAAATTGATGGGTCATGAATTTAAACCAAATGGAGATGACTTCTTTTTCATTCTTGTTCTGTTTTTAATATACCTGAGCTTCAGGAACATAATATCACAGTAGTAGATGGATTTATCTTTTTTTTTTTTTTTTTTTGGTAGGTGGATATAGAAATGCTTAGGGCTCACATCTCAGTCAGATTTTTAAGCAGTCAGACTTAAAAACAGAAACAGTCCTTTACAAATCCTTCTTTGCCATGAACTTTGTCACACACACAAAATTCCTTTTGTAGTACTCAGCTCTGTGAAAGAACAATACATCCCAAATTTAACTTGCTTTGTTTAAAAAAAAAAAACAATTAGAAAAAAAATCAAATTCACTAATCAGTGCTAATGTAGGAACCTATTTCTTGAAATTAGACCTGCATTGATAGAAACACACACAGGGAGGGGGGAGGAGGGAGAGGGAGAGACAGTGAGAGAGAGAGATGGGGAGAGGGGGGAAGGGGCAGAAAGATGGAGAGGAGGGAGACAGAGACAGAGAGAGACAGAGAGACAAAGAGACAGAGACAGAAAGAGAGAGAGAGGTTAAGTAGCCTTGCAAATGAAAAAATAATCAGGCAGTGGATTAAAAAAATAAGAAAAAATAATCAGACTGCAGTAAAATCACAATTATACTCATATGTATATGTGTTTTGTTCTTCTCTGATTAATTAGTTTTCTCTCTCCACCCCCAAAGGACCCCCGCCCCACCCCGATACACATAGCAACGGTGCATTCCCTTAGCACTTTGTCTAGGAATAGGGTCTTATGAAATTGTCACTACCCACCATGGCATGTCAACTGGTATTGGCTTATACAGGCTGCCTTCAGGCAACCATACCGTTAAAGGTCGCCTTGGTGTAGCTTCTCAGTCAAGTATGGAAGACACTATCTGCAAGCCAGCGCTTGGTCTTCTGCCACCAACACTCTTCCTCTCTCTCCTTCTGAGTGTTTCCTGAGCTTAGGTGTAGAGTTGGCATTGTGGATAGTTTACAGTTGGGATTGTGGTGTCCAGTGTGCTTTTGGACATTCGTGGTCAGTTATTCTCTGCAGTTGGAACAGTTGTAGATTTCTGTTACAGTCTCCAGCTGTGGCTAAAAGAAGGTTCCTTGAGTGAGATATGAGAACTACAGTTACCTGTGGGGATGAGAACCACGTATCTTGATACAGATGGAAACTATGCTGGTTTAGGAAATTGAGAGAGTGTGTGTGTGTGTGTGTGTGTGTGTGTGTGTGTTTTAAAGAAAGATTTTATTTCATCTTAAATTTTGTGTATTCCTTTGTTTGGGTGGGCATATACTTGTGGAAGCCAGGGGTGTCAAAAGTCCTAGGGCTCAGATCAACTGGAGCTGAAGACAAAGACAGTAGAGAGCTAGCTGTCTGGTGTGCATCTTGTGAGCTGAACTTGGAACTCCAGAAAAGCAACCAGTGCTCTTGATTGCTGAGCCGTCTCTGTGAGTGTCTGATGTAACTACATTTTACTATATTTACTTCATTTATAATCACACTGTTTGGCTATAGTAGAGAGGAATAATAATTTTTGTTTGGATATGCCCCATTTCGACCATAATGAAAACATAAACATTTAAGACTTTTATTATAAAAGGTTTGGTGTATATGATTCAAACAATTTAAATTAAATACTAGGTGAGGCTGAGCAATGAACAAAGCAGGTGAATTTGATTCTTAACTATAAATATCAAGATTTTACTTTGAGAAGGGTTTATCACTTAGTAAAACTTTTAGTGAAGCTTTAAGTTCTCAGATTCATCTCTTGCCATGGAACATTTCTCAGAAGGAAACCCAAGACTGGGACAAGTGTTTGTGGATGATTTTCCCCTGGAAGCTGCTTTGGAGTTTTTATTCTTTCTGAGAGAGAAAGACCTCGCAATGCACTATTGAATAGAAGAGCGCAGTCTTGATTAATATATTTAACATCATTTTCTGCAAGCTTGCAAAAGTGGGAGGGAGCCTGCAACACAGAAACAGGTTGTTCTGATTCTACCTAGACCTCTTACAAAATAAAAGCATAAATAAAAGGCTAAACAGTTGGAGGAAGAACCCATTGTTCTCTATAAGCTCTGTTCCCCAGCCCCGACTGAGAATGCGTAATTATATGTAATGGAAGACAGCTGTGATGTACCAAGTGCCTCTCCCCCTCCAGCCTTCTCATCTTGTGCCTGAGTGCACAGTTCCTTTCCTGCATCAGTGTTACATAAGGCTCAATTTCCCCATGCTTATTTTATCCTGAAAATTTACTGTGAGGAGCTTACCACTGGGAATGTGTTCATTTTGTTTTTACCTCTGGATAGTCTTAAATTATAGATGAATACGTAAGATTTGTAACTGCTAGAGCAGTATGTATTTATCTTTTCAGTTTTATCCAAGACCCTTTCCTTTGCTTTTATTTTTGTCTTTGAGTGTCTATATTTTGTGATCCCAATAATCAGAGCAGAACTATAACTCATACTGAGATCCATATTTTATTGTCTTTCTGTTGACTTCTGAAATAGCAGCATATAGTCACCATGCCATGACAGCTCTCTGAATCACTGTCGCTGTGGTCTTAGTTCTCTCCCCCATACTTTCTGTTGGTGGTAATTGGGTAATTAGCCAGAAATGCTGCCGCCGGAGTAAAAGAGTAGGAAATGTCTTCCTTTGTACTCATGATTCATCTTTGATATGCTACAACTCTATCAGCAGGGAAATTTTCTTCCCCATGGAGACTCTAACGAGCCTTCAAGACAAGAATAGACCCGGGGTTCTGCTATTAGTTTCATTTTGGAGGCAAATTGGGTTATTCTGCGGTAGTAGCATTTTCTGCCTGCACAGTATGAGATCTGAGGATATGGTGGAAAATTCTTCTGTTGAGGTTTTGATGAATAACAAGATAAGGGTTCTATTGTAGGCATTTGAAGAAAATGTGTAGCTGATTTTGGCGAGCGAGCGAGAGAGCGCTTGGAGATGTTTCTAGAAGTCAGAGCAGGGCCCACAGAGTATTCAGCTTCAGCTCCACTGAGATACAGGGTGCTAACACCAAGAGCCAATGTCCTTCAGTGAAGAGACTTTCTGTGTCTGACTCTCACTTGCATCACAACTCCTAAGAAATAGCCGAGCAAAAGAAAACATCCTTTAAAGACTGTACTGCATTCTTGTAATAAATCACAAAACATTGGTATCAACTTTCTCAATCATTCTGCTAGACTATGCTTAAGAATATTTCCAGATGTGTCTTCCTGAAGGGAAGGTAATTTTCTTTCACACACAAGAGATCTTTTCTTAGTGTGGAAGAAAAAAAAATCAAATACTTTTTTTTAGCCCTCTGCAGGTGACAAAAGTTCAATTTCCTGTGTCCTTAGACTGCTAGCGTTTTACTCCGATCCCAGGGGAATGAGGAGAGATATAATCACTGGACTACAAATACTTCTAAGGTAATATAAATGAAGAAGGCAATTTTCCAGCTTCCTTTCTAGGTAGCTTCATGGAACAATAGTCTGAAGCAAGGAGTGCACAGGCGTGGAACTGATTGCTTGGGTTTGTGGTAAAGGAAGGACTCATCCCTTGAAGTAGTCCACTAAGCGCCAAGAGAATTTCCTTAACGGGATACTGGATTTTTAATGGGATAAACCGATACTTCAATGGGAATCATGCCCCTGACTTGTTATAATTAATGACAGACATAATCTTCCAAATAATAAATGCAAAGAGCGTGGATGTTCATGTCTTTATTCTTGTCACATTCTTGGTTGGAAGCAAGAGCAAGGACCTATTGCAGTGGAAATCTCTTGCCTGAACTGAGGCTACTGGAGGTAGCTCAGTGTTAAACTAGTAGACACCTTTTGGGCTTTTGTATTATAAATCCCATGCATTTCTTTTTTTTTCCCCATTACCCCACTCCCGGTACCCTTTTCCCCAGAGGTAAACCATCACTATAAAACTTCATTTTAAAACCATGCCTGGATACTTACCTGATCTTATGGGTTCTCATCTTTTAATCACATTTTATCTTAATTACTGGGCTTGATGAATGAGTTCATGCCACAGTGAAAGGTTTTCAGAAAACAGATTTGGGAGTACAAATTCTTTAAGAAACATGTGTATGTATGTCAAGAAAATGGTGAGTTAAAGAGGGGGTGAAAGGAGGCTTTATAATCCTTAAAGTACGGTCCTCATCTGACTGTATCTGTAAGCAGTGACGTGATCGCATTCATTCTTGTAGCACAAAACAGGTTCCAGTCTCCTTGCTTTTGCCAGAAGATTTTACCTTTCTGGACACCATGGTAGAAAGAGTCCTTTTCTTCCATTCCCTTTCTTGTTCCTAGAGTTAATATAAAGCATTGATTCAGTGGGCATAAAGTAATTACTCCTACAGATTAATACGAGATAAACAAATATGATTGTCTCTAAAATGTGCAGGGTTCAGTGTCTAGCTAAGTAGAAGGCTGATTTTGCAAGATATTAACTCCTGCTTCAGTTGAATTTGGGCCCTTTGTGACTCACATAGATATTGATACAAATATGTATATTATGGATACACATGTGTACAAATACCCACATAAACACACACACACACACATGCAAGCACGCGTATATGGCCTGTGTTTGAGAATGATGGCCAGTATTTTCATGTAAATCTAAATGTATTTTAACTTGCATTGTTGACTTATTAGTCAATAAGTCTTGCCCTGTTGAGTGAGGGAAGTGTGACTACACTGATATAACAATATGGTTATATAATCCACAACAATAGCATCCCAGATGTGATGGAAATTGATGTTTTATCAAGCACTCCTCGAGTGTCTGTGTCACATCCTCAGAGGTTTTCTTTTCAACAAATTAGGAAATCATGGTGTTGTGTTAAATGCTTAAACATCCAAATAGTATGCCGTTACCACTCCAGCATCATGGCCGTTTGGACCCTTGTTTGTTTCATCCACTTGACATTGTTTGCATCATGTCTTCCTGTTGTTCTTTTTTTTTTTTTTTTTCTTTCTTTCCATTAATCGATGCACAATAGGGACAATACTGACTTAAACCAGTTCCAGTTAATAACAAAACTGTGTTGCTATGCATCCTCATCTGAACAGTTTCCCACAAGGCAGTGCTAGAGGGTGTGGCCAGTGCAGCTCAGCCCTGAAGAGGAAAGGATGCAAAGAGTCAAGTGGAAGGGTGCTTGAGTCAACAGACTTGTCTTGGTGAAAAAGCAGTCATGTGACTATTTTCACATTGTAATAGTTGGTTAGAAAAAGTTGAAACTAGTCTCTCTCTTGGCAAAGATTATAAAATTAAACATCATGTAGACCTTACCTATTTGTTTCTTCACATCATAACCTTTTTTTGTTTTGTTTTTCCTTTTGCTCTCTCATGTGTATAAAATGACTTTTTTGTTTTAGTTTTTGGAAAATATCTTTGTTGTAGTTGTTGCATTTTTGTTATTAGTCACCCAAGGTTAAACTATAGATCTATACAACAGCAATTTTCCCTCTACATAATGTATTTTTAATGTTGACAGTCTTAAACCCTTTTAGGAATATTGTCAGGTACTAGAATTTTTACATTTAATTCCAAATACATCTATTTACTTGACTTAATTTTGAGAATGAACTTCAAGTCCAAGTTTCCCTCAATTCCATATTTAAGGAATTAATTACCTTTTAAAAAATTTTAATGTCACAGTGTTTCACCATGTGGCCTAAGCTACCCTAAAAAACTTAATCTGATTCTCTTGCCTCAGCTTCCCAATTGCTGAGACTACTGGCATGAGCCACTCTGCCCAGGTTCGGCTTTAAAAGTTATGTTCTATTTTGGGAAAAATGGTACTTTCCTTATTTCCTTCATGTTATATATCTGAAAACATTATGCATTAAAATATAATTCATGAAAACATGTATGCATTTGTAGAAAAATTAAATAAGACGATAACATAGTCATTTGCGAATTTGTCCTGATGACGGGGTAATAAGCCTAATTAAATTTCTAACAGGATTGGGAAGAGGTAACTACTGAGCTTGTAAACTGGGAAGAATCAGAGTACAGCAGACAGCCCATGTGAAAGGCCTCTTGTCCTTGTCAGTGCAGGTGCCCTTTGATGTTGTAGAGGCAACAAGTTGTAGAATAGTACATTTTAACTGAAGAATATAAAAAGGTATGCTCTCCCCAGCTAAAGCACTATGAATTCTTGTATACTGTCCCAGATGAGCCATGTATCTACCAGCCTGGACCACAAGTGCTCTTGATAGTGGGGAAGCCCTTCTACCTCTCACTCTTTCAACTCCTGCTAGTTGGGCCAGAAATTGCATTCAGTGCAATGGTGACTGCATTTTGTGGGTATAATTTTTGGCATATATCCCCTAGCCTAGTAACAAAAAACAGCTGAAATTTAACTCAAAAAAGAAAGAAAAAATATATACCATGGGAATGAAACCAAGTGTATGAAATTTCAGATTCAAAGAATCCCCTGAAATGAAGAAACTATAAAGCAAGTATAATTTTTGGCTGTTTTCCTGCAGTTACTGGTAGGAACTTTTTGGCTCAGTGGTTGGGGGATTATATCTCTCTTATTCCATGTCTGTTCTCAACCCCCCAAATGACCTCCTGGGGATACTCTCCTGCAAATGGGATGCTTCTCAAAGAGCCTCCTCCTCTGCTGGCTCATCAAAGACTGGGGTGTCTGTGTTCACATTGTTTGCTCATATACAGTTGGCAGAATTCATGATTGGCTATCGCTTCTTGCATTTAGCCCTAAAGATCAAAAAGTGTCAGGTTAAGTGTGGTCTGTATCAAATATGGTCAATGTTTCAGAGGCTATAGATGCTTGCCCAATTTTAGATAGAGCAGATGTTGCTAATAACTGGGCTATAGGTTGATTGTGGATTCTATTTAAAAAAAAAACATTTAACACAAGACAAGTTAATTACCATGTTTCTTCATTTCTTCATTTGAAAAATAGGGTGCATAGAATTTCAAAGATTGCTTGAAAAAATGGAGGTAGTCTGTGTAGCACATTGCCTAGCTCAGAAAAAGCACTCAGTTTAAAACAAAACAAAACAAAACAAAACAAAAACAAAACCTCCAATCATTGTGGTTCTTTGTATTCATGGCATCCTTGTGTAGGATTGGACAGTCAATGTTTTTAAAACTGGACCTTCCAGTGCAGTCTCAGCTTTAGTTTCATTAGACAAATTTGAAAGTATAGAGTCAATCCTTGATATCTCTAAGCCTGTGTTTCTGAGCTACCTGGCATAGAGGGAATATGGAGGAACATGTGGTATTGGAATTGTGGTAAGTACATGACACACTGCAAATTCTGTTAGAAGTATCCTCCAACCGAAACTATGGGTACACTAAAATGTCTTTGATGGAATATGCTGCCTTTCCTTGTGGCATGTTATAGTGCAAGCCTTTAATTTTACCATAGATAGATAGAGACAGCTGGATCACTGTGAGATTTAAATAGTGAGTTGAAGGCCATCCAGGGCTGCAAAGTGAGACTGTCTAAAATATAATATAATATAATATAGTATAAAATAATATGATATAATATAATATACTCTCAGTTGATTACCTTGGTTTTATATAGCAGCCTTAACCAATTTATACAGCGTTAATAGTTAAAGGCAACACAAACTTAGCCTGCAATTTATGAAGGCCAATTCTCTGGGCTTGGCTGTACACTTTGCAATGATTCTGGAAAGCCTGGGATGAAGGTGTGTTCACACTGCTCTGTGCTAAGCTGACTAAGTTGTTGCTAGATTGTTGTAGTTGTAGAAATTTGGTCTTTCTCTCAAAGATTAGTTATTTCACCTAGTTTCCTTTATTCCCTGCCTTTTTTTCCAGGTGGCCACATCCAGCAACGATAGGTAGAGTCTCTTTTCCTGTATCTCTTTGATGCCAGAGGAAGTTCTCAGCTTTGGGGCTCCTGAAAAGTAATAGGGTCTACCTGGATAATCTGGTGTTTTTCCTTCGTGTTTATTTTGGCAACGTTTCTAGGTTTTGTTTGTTCTATTCTATAGGCTCTGGAAAGTAGAGGTGGATATAGCTGAGGGGTAGTCTATCTTCTGTACTTGTTGAAGTCTAAATAGTCTAAGTATAACATATATATATATATATATATATATATATATATATATATATATATATATGTGTGTGTGTGTGTGTGTGTGTGTGTGTGTGTGTGTGTGTGTGTGTTTCTCCACAATACAGTGGGCCTTTCTATGCTCATCTTTCATTTGATTAAATATTTTGTCCCATTCCTTATGATGTCTATGAAAGTTAGTGTACTTGAGAAACACATCTATGTCTTTGCTCAATATAATGGTCTCAAGAGTAACCGTACAAGATGTTAGAGGAACAAAAGAAAACAGAGATGTTTCTAATGGGAAATTTAAAAAAAAAAAAGATCAAAGAAAGTTCTTTTGGAGACACAGCTTTTGAAATATTCATTCTGAAGAATGAGTAATGGAAAGATGTCTTTGGTCTTCCACAGTAGGAGAATAAAGAGCTATGCTGGACGCAAGATGGAGTAGCAGCCTCTGATTCATGGTGATGGGGCAATGACGTCAGGACTTTACACATCCATGATGAGAAGTTAGAACTTTTTAATGGGACTCGTTGATGCTTTTAGATTCCAGGAAGTAGTGCATTAACATTATGTTAAAAAAAAGTTTGGAGTCAATATGGAATAAGTATTAAAGGCAGGATGGCCTTTAATATTTTACAGAGAAGTGACGTAATCAGAAGCTGGAAATGGGGTTGTAGAGACAGAGGGAGGTGCTGTTGTTATGAAACAGTTTCAGGATGATGGCTTGCAAGAAGAGTTGGAGGTGCATGCCATCCAGATATGAAGCTTTCTACCCAGGAAACTAAGTACTCTGATGCTAGTTTTCAATAAGAATGCAATATGAAGAGGAGTGGAATTTCAGAGGATGAAGGTAAAGGACTTGGAGTTTGGACGGCTGTCTTTAATCCCTAGGCTTGGGAAATGTCCAAGAGTAGGATGGAAGGAGGAAGTCAGGGCTGTTGAGTTCAGAGATGCCTATGAGAATGTCATCAACATACACATGAAACTCAGCCCGATTAAGTTAATCGTCTTTCTACGAAATAGTAAAGAAGAAGTCCACACTCCCTACTTTTTTCTCAACTGGGTGTTAAGTTTCATACGAAGCTGAAGTTACATGTATGAAATTGTAAAATAAGTAAATAAGTAGATAAATAAATAAATAAATAAATAAATAAATAAAATTTTTTCTAAAAGGAAATTAGTAGGATTCAATATAAAGACAGTAGAAGATGCTCTGACTTGGTGAGTTGAGGAAAATGTGCCAGGGCAGGCTAACGGTTGGAGTTTGCGGTGGGAGAGAAAAGTACCTTCTCTGGGAAGAGACATTTGCTGCATTTCGAACAGTTGCAAAAGGGAACACCTTGAGTGTCCTGGAGGCCATTGCCCAGGCAAAACATACACCTCTGGCTGAGGTGAGGCTGCTCAACTTGGCATGCAAGCCATATGGGCTCTAGACAGGGAAAAACCAGTTGGACTGACTGCTCAGTGCTGTGCGCAGTTATATTGGTCTACGGTTCGAGTAATGCCTTACATGGGCTCTTTCCTCTTTAAACTCACTTACACTTCTATTTTTATTACTATTGTATATATGAATTATGCAGGTCTTTACAATGTTTGGGCTACCTTGAAAAGTCCAGTGACCTTTAAATTGATGGCGCTATATCTTATCTCCTAAGATGGCATCCTGGTAATAAGCAAGGGAAGTTATTTAGCTTCTGATAGCATCAATATTTTTCTGGTGACATGTTTATTCACTTTGCTTATGTGCTTGTTTTTTTTTTTTTTTTTTTTGCTTTTCCTACTGGGTTTGAAAACTATTTTTTTGGCAAGGACTTGATATTTACTGTGGGTTGAATGTTCTTTTTTGAGTTCAGTTCACATTTTTGCATTTCATTTGAAAAATTCATAATGACTTCTAGACGTTGCAACCCAGGTTTCCTGTTCAAAACCATTTTCTTATGTTCAAAATTGTAGATGAATTGCAACCATTATGTAGATTACTTAGGAAATAGATCTTACTTTCTGAATGTAATTTGTTACCCTTGAAGCTTTCCAAAAAGAAAAGTCCTCGTAGTGTACCATTTCTGAAAATTTCCCTTGGAGTTAGCTGCTTTAGCTTTGAAACATGCATCTCTTAGTGTAACAACAACAACAGCATGTGAGAGCCATTTGGGTCTTGAGGCTATTTTATCTTTCCATTTCCAAGAGACTTTCAAAAGGAAGAGGAAAAACTCCTCTGAGTTTTCCTCATTTAATGTGGAGTGAGTGAGCTATTTGTATGCTTGGCGTGCGTGTGTGTGTGTGTGTGTGTGTGTGGTGTGTGTGTGTGTGTGTAGTTAAAATTCAGATGTTAACACAAAACTATTTTTATGGTTGATGTTTTTTTTAGAATTGACTATTCTACCCAATATGTTCTTGTCTGTGAGCTAGTCTTTCCAGATAAAGGTTAAAATCTGATCATTATGAATGTATCTGAGCAGAGAAATGTGCAATACCTAATAGTTAGTAACACATTTTTTTTTAGTGGGGCATCTGAGCCAGACGGAGACAGCTCCCTGATCTGGCCTGACAGAACAGAGGCAGTCTTCCCTCCCTCCTCATTTAAGGCAAACATGCATCACTGGATGGCTTAGCACATCTCCCTTGGTGAACTCTTTGCTGGTAAGGTTTGACCTGACAGTCCAGGCTTCGAACAGAGTCCTGTTTCTTAGTGAAGACTCAATTCAGTTAAGCTCAAAGCCACTTGCTAGAATTTGTGCGAGAATGGTAACTCGGACACATACTCTACTCTAGGCACCGGATCTTCCTTCCAGGGTGGAATTACCACGACAGATTACATTTGGGGTGGCACTGGTTGAGTGTAAATTGGCAGTCAGTGATCAGAGTATGATTCAGTGCATGCAGTCCTAGCCTGGTTATTGGATCCAGTATTAACATTTTCAAAACAGACATTTCATGTACCCCTAAGACCAGAGACAGCATGT
This sequence comes from Mus pahari, assembly GCF_900095145.1. Classification (NCBI taxonomy): domain Eukaryota; kingdom Metazoa; phylum Chordata; class Mammalia; order Rodentia; family Muridae; genus Mus; species Mus pahari. Next base: position 64,979,779 of record NC_034601.1, read on the forward strand.
TTTTGAACATTGGCCCTAGTCAGTGTTGGGTGGTTTATAGCCAACCAAACTTGGGTCTTGTGTCCACTTATTTGACAGTTTCTTTCCTGAGCAACTCATATCCTTTCTATGGACAACATTAACGTTATTGTTATTTTTTTTCCAGACAAATCTCTTTCTTAAAATTGTACATACTTTAAAGCATATTTTCGAGAAATATTTTCCAGAAATAAATTTGAGAGTTGGAATGTAAATTTCCAGTTCATGTATTTAGTTTATGACAATTTTTCCCTTGTTTCTGTTTTTAAAACTAAATGTCTTAATTGTCTTTGAAAAGTCTTAGACTAGGAATCAGAGAGGTGGGTCTATGGTTAAGATTGCTTTTGCAGAGGATCTGACTCTGGGTCCCAGCACCCACCTCAGGTAGCCCTGTATCTCTACCTACAGGGGTCCTAATGCTCTTTTCCAGCGTTCTTCATTCAACTGCCCTCACACACATACCCTCTACAGGGGAACACACAGAGACATAATTAATATAAATCTTTAAAACTAATAAAATGTACACATGGATGACAGTGATGTATAACCATAATGCCACCATGTAGAATGAGCCACCTTACGTTGCATAAGCACACATTATGTACACACGTACAAAATATATTCCTCAACTACTAAAACAGTGGGAATAAGAAATCTCTCCCTCTCTCTAGTTCTTTATCTCTCTGCTTTCTCTTTCTTTTTGTGTGTAGGGTATAGCGACGGGGAGACTGAGATTTATGTTATGATGTTAGCCAGTAAGACTAGGTAATTGTGGTGATGAGCAAATTCAAGAGCTGAAGAGCTAACTCAGATGGGAGAGCCTGTGAAGGGTTAATGTAGTCTTGAGTCTGAAAAGAAAGCAGGCCATTACTTTCTTCCCAGAGGGTCCCAAGACTTTTGCTTAAGGTTTTCGATGGTTTGTATAAGGTCATATCAATGAGGATAATTTTTGCTAATTAATTTTGTATAAGCCATGTCAATGAGGATAATTTTTGCTAATCAGCCTACTGACTTAAATGTTAGTAGCATTTAAACGATACCTTTATAGCAACTTTCCAACACTATTTTCCATCCCATTCCCATTTACTGGCCACAAGGAAAAGAATATATTCACTGAACTGTTGATCTGAGGCTTTACTTTGAGCAGTTAAGAGCACCAGCTGCTCTTCTAAATGTCCTGAGTTAAATTGCCAGCATCCACACATAGCTTACAACCATCTATAATGAGTTCTGAGTCCCTCTTCTGGTATGCAGATGTACATGCAGATAGAGCACTCATACAGAAAGTAAATAAATAGATCTTTTAAAAAAATGTGGGTGCAATTTCATCGTGCACTTCCTCAACATCTCTCAAAGGATCCAGGTTTTCTTCTTAGTAAAAATGCTGATTCTTTGCCCATTCTCCAAAGACTGCTTTGATTTGAGCTCTGCCCACCTTCTTGTTATGAGAACTCTTCTTGCTCATATAACATGGGCCAGAAAAATGACGACAAAGATTGCAGATTGGTCAATAGTATTTCTAATGCAAAAAGGAATTGGATCATAAAGTCATCTTTAATCAGTTATCATTCTAGACTTCTTACTCATATCTGAGTTACTAGTAATCTCTTTTCAGAGAAATTTAATAACGCTGTTACACTATAGAAAGTAGAATGTGCAATATTATGTAGAAGAATTTGTTATAATGATGAAGATTCTCACTTAATTGGGCTCAAATATATTTCAAAGTACTCCTTCTCACAAATCAACTTTGTATGTCTACTTAGCATGTGTTAAATTGCCTGGCTCAATTATGAATACCCCATAATCCTAAATGAGAGCCTTAAATAGTTTTAGAGATTGTTAGAAACCATTAAAAATGAACACATGCTAGAAGTTATGTTATGTTTCATTTCCTAGGAACTGATTCTAAATTAAAACATGATTTAAATTTCTGGGAATGGCTAATCCATTACTTCATGAGTTGTTTAAATTTATAATACTTACAGGGATGATTTTTCAACCCGTCATTAATAACTACCATAAATGTACTATGAATTTCTGCTAATATATTTGTAAAATATCAGGTTCAGAAAAATGACCAAAATGTTTGCATTTCTTAGAGCAAAGAATATGGTAAATAAGAGTATATAAATGATTTTTGATTAAATGAAGAGAATTAATTTAAATAAATCAAAATCTTAACATCAAAGGCCACCATACCATTGAAAACACATTGGGTTCTCTTTTATATTTTACATAGTCCTATTCACATTTTAACATATCTTTTATTGTTAATAATTAATCAAGTATGGCTTATAATCTGATTTATATTTTGTAAAATTGACATACATATTCTCCTTTCAGCTATCCTTTGTTAATAGATGCTGACACTTATCTATGAAAATTAGTAGCCACACTTTATAAATAGTCATATAGTAAAACATGGGGAGCGGAGCATTTTCTAAAGTGCGCACTGGAGAAGTTTCTGACATTTCTAGGTGCCACTGGAAGAGTCTGCGTCCTTATTCTCTCTCCTCAGGGCGGTCAGCAATTGTACTTTTCCTCATGACATTCATTCATGATTTAGGAAGTGTATATTTGGAAAATGAAGTATTACCTTCATAATTGTTGAACAGACGTCCTCAGTGAGGCATTTCTCAGAGCAGGACCAAATTGCACAAGGACAGGTGTTTTCTCACTTCACTGTCTAGAATCCTTTGTGGTGTGGTCTCTGCCTAGTAGAACAATACTTAGGAGCCAATAGGCTGGACAAACATATATCAAAAATATTTGCAACAAGGGCGCGACAGATGACGTTTTCTGTTTCTAACACGGCCTTCCTGGCGGAATGGTTGGCTGGGACATCATCACCCGTGATCCCACCTTGGGCTTCCCTCACCTTGCTCTGTTCTCATTTATACCCACCTTGTTCAGGGGAAGTTTTGTTCCTTAAAATTTATGAAGACTTTGTTTTATTCTCTATTATGCATTGCCCCAGTCTTCTATGGTTTCCTTCTGTTTCTCTGAATTCAGTGGAGATGCCATAGTTGTGATTGTATTTGCTTTCCTCATAATATATTTTAAATGTGACTTACTTATTGCCTTTCTATTAAGCTTGTTAACTGAGTATGAATTAATTCTAAAATTTTCTAATAGGTTTTTTCCTTTTTTTTGTTTTTTGTTTTTTTTGTTTGTTTGTTTGTTTTGTTTTTTGAGACAGGGTTTCTCTGTATAGCCCTGGCTGTCCTGGAACTCACTCTGTAGACCAGGCTGGCCTCAAACTCAGAAATCCACCTGCCTCTGCCTCCCGAGTGCTGGGATTAAAGGCGTGCGCCACCACCACCTGGCTCCTTTTTCTTTTTATTAGATATTTTCTTTACTTACATTTCAAATGTTATCCCTTTTCCTGGTTTCCCTTCTGAACCCTCACCATCCTCTCCCTCCTCCCCCTGCTCACCAACCTACTCACTCCTGCTTCCTGGCCCTGGCATTTCCCTACACTGGGACATACAGCCTTCACAGGACCAAGGGCCTCTCCTTCCATTGATGACCAACTAAGCCATCCTCTGCTACATATGCAGCTGGAGCCATGAGTCCCACCATGTGTACTCTTTGGTTGGTGGTTTAGTCCCAGGGAGCTCTGGAGGTACTGGTTAGTTCTTATTGTTGTTCCTCCTATGGGGCTGCAAACCCCTTCAGCTGCTTGGGTACTTTCTCTAGCTCCTTCATTGAGAACACTGTGCTTAGTCCAATGGTAGGCTGCGAGCATCCACCTCTGTATTTGTCAGGCACTGGCAAAGCTTCTCAGGGGACAGCAAATCCCACTGGTTCTGGTGAAGCAGGCTGGTAGGATTTGCTGAAGGAAGCAGAGACGGGGGGGATCTGGAGGCCAGGCTGGGCTACACATTTTATTCTAATAGGTTTTTAAGGACTGATGTTGCTCTGTTTATTTCTTAAAAGGTATTGTTTAAATTTAGCTGATGAATATGAATCAATATTTAAACATGTAGCCTTATAGCCAAAACCATACCTAAGGGGAAATGAGTACAAGCTGTTCTGTGTGGCCTACTGACAGGGACATAGACTGAGAAATGCATCAGATACCTCCAACTCTGTGTGAACATCATGGAGTTTGCTTGCCAGAGCCTGGGACGTTTAGGGCAGCCATTGATTGTAGTCTACGATGCAATCAACACACTTGGCAAGTTTGAGGAAGATGAGGCAGATGCCAGCATCCAATGACACATGGTCCTACCCTCTTTTAGTAAATGCAGACAATACACTCGGAAGTAACAAAAAAGAAAAGAATAATGTAGCAAACGAACGTACTATACCGTAGATATGTATCACCATTATGAAGTGTGTTCCGTATGTAACTGCAGATGCTGTAGTCGTAAATGCCTGGCAGTGCAGTAGGCTTGTTGTCAGTGGTACCACCTTGAGTACAGGAGGATATGTCATTGGATGCAGCGTGCAAGTGGAGACATCACTGGGCCATGAGAAGGTTTTGTCTGTTCTATAAGATCTTGGGAGATCCTGTGTACTCTCCCACATGCGATTCCTTTCTGAGCCAAATCCTACACTGTAGAGGAGGGAGCAAGATTGGGAGATACAGAGTGAAGACAGGAACAGGAAGAGTTCTGCTCTAGCTTCACTTTTGTCATAAAACTGGAAAGGAAAAAAAAAAATCACAATTTCCAGTAGTGATTCCTTGTGGAACTGTATCTCCAACCGCCCTGCAAATCCTTTTAGCGCTTTCATCTTCAGTATTTGCTTAGGACTGGAAGAACGAGGCTAGAGGTAGAGGCGGAGACAACATACTCCTCTCTGGTCACTAGCCTTTAGGATAGATCCCTTTGTGTGTGTATTTCTACCTTTGGGCTAGGAGTTGCGGCTCTTAAATTCTGAGCCGCCAAAGGAGACGCTCTTGTGCTTCACACACTCTAATCCCAGATCACACCAACTCACCTTCTCCTGATCAGGCTGACCAGTTCCTCCCACCCCCAACACACACAGAGGTAGTTATAGCATGATACCAGGAAATGAGAGATAAAAAAATGGGCTTCATAAAACTGTGGTGACTGCTAATGTTCTCTGAGAAACGTGTTTATAGGAGGATTTTCTGTGTGTTCCTGCCAATGAATGAAGGTGGGTGGCTTTTTTTTTTTTTTTTTTTGCTTAGATCCCTTAAAGCTCTGTAATTGTAAATCCTTCCTTATTGAATTGCCCATCCAACATGTCCACTGATGATGAAATAAGAAAAATAAAAAAAAACCTTTCAATTTACTGAGTTTAAAGCATCTGTCTAAAGACTTTTGGACTCAGGCCTCTCCAGCTCATTAAAAGAGAAATTCCGTCACACAGTTGCTGGGCTTCCGTGCTGGGAAGTCAGCCTTGACTTTCTTTTCTTTGATAACCCCTTTCCTAGTCCAGCAGTAAAACCTGTCATCTCAGCCTTCAGTGATGTGTCCACACTCTCTGTTTTCCCCCCAGTTACCATGGCAGAGGAAGCCACCAACGCCTTTCCATATAGAATTTGCTGGCATAGCTTCCTCAGTGAGCGCCTGGCTGACTTCCACTGTAGTTCAGCCCCCACACCTCCCTCTCTCTCTCTCTCTCTCTCATCAGGCTCCTTGGATAATCTTTCTAAACATCCATCTATTTGCACAGTGCCTTAAATTCTCAGAGATTTTTATTCTTGCTTTGTGCTAAAGTTAGTGTCTCTATACAAACACAAAACATTCCTTATCTAGATCTGCTACCCCTTCACATATCATTCCTCCATCAAGGACCACTTCACTTGAGTTTTGCCATATATCTAGTGTCTGGACATCCCCCCCCCCATGTCTACTCCATCCTTTCCTTACAGTCTGATTGTCCAAGACACCAAGCCAGGCATCCCTTTGACCTCCTTTGCAACAGTAACTTGTGTTCCCTAAGCCTTTACCTTACTTTATTAGGCTTCTACCTAGCCTTTGTTACCAGGAGTGATGAAAGAGGTCTCTGATGTTAACCCCTTCATCCTCAGGACTCAAGACCCCTTTAGGTAATGAATGCCTGCATGGAAGTTGGTTTCTCATTGAAATCATACAACACTGTCAGACGTCCTATTGCTGTATGAAGATATGAAATTCATAAATCTCTCTTTTGCCACGTGAAATAGTACCATTTTGAAGTACATTTCTTTAGTTTCTGTCTCCACTGAAACAGACTATTTCCTTTGTTTCCTATGACATCACAGGTAGGTTTTATTTGTTTGCTTGTTTGGTTTGGTTTAGTTGTTTGTTTGTTTTGTCTTGGAAAAGTAATCGTATTCTCAGAGTGAAGGCACATAGGTTGGTTTTATATTTTTTTTGGTAAGAATAAATGGGGGAAAATGTTAGAAGAATGATCCATTCTTATCTATTAGATAGTATGTCTATTAGATAATTTCTATTAGATAATATTATCAACTATTAATAATCAATTGTAGGGTTTCTCATTTTATGAATGCTCATTTGCTACATAAATAAACAAAACTAATTTTCTATGAAGTATTTTATCATTGTAACGGCTCACGTATTTGAAAGCAGAACTCATTTCTGATGAGTGATGTAGAAGAATGTCCAATCCAACATGAATAGGCTGGGCTCGTTTCTACCTTTGAGTGACTATAGATCCTCGAGGAAGTTATAATTCCTTAGTAAGTCGGGACTCCAATCTTTAAAATATATGTAATAATAAATGTCACCTCTCTTACCTACCTGGCTTGGTGGCTTTGACGTTAAGGTTAGTAAGGTAATGACATTTTAGAACTTTGAACTCATTGGAAGGAACACATTATACATTCTCTAACTACTTAGAGAAAATTATTTTCCCTTTGAATATTATGCCTTGGCTTCTCTTCATTTCCGAGAAGCGCGCATGTTCTCCTTGAACAGCTGTTTAGAGGTTAAAGCTTCAGATACTTTACCTGTTGACGCAATTAATCTCTAAAAATCAGCTTGTTTTTACTCCTGTGTTCTGAACTGTAACTGTTAAAAAGAACCAGAACTGATCTGGAGACCTGGCTCATTGGTCAAGAGCATATATGTCTCTCTGGGGACCACAGTTCGGTTTCCATCACCTACCCCATGGGACTCACAAATGCCTGGAACTCAACCTCCAAAGACTTCCAACCTTTCTGGGCTCCAGGACATCTCAATGCACATGCATATACCCACCCGCAGACACAGACATTTATACACATAATTCAAAGTAAAATGATTTTTTTCTAAAAGAGGAGAGAGAGAGAGAGAGAGAGAGAGAGAGCGCCAGAGATGCTTCTGGCTCCTATTACATAAGACAGAGCTTTGACAAAATCCTGTTCTCTATCACAATGTGGAAGTTCTTGGTTTCTTACATCTAATATCCATGTACTGAATGGATTCTTTGGGTTAAGAGAGTGACTGTCTTAGGAGTGGAATGCCTTTAAGTATCTAAACGGATTTCCCCTTCCTTTGCTTTTTATTATTACTGTATTTTAATGTTTTCATGTTACAGCCCAGGGCCTAGATTTGATTAATTGATTTCCCTGCTCTATTTAAAGATTGTTTTTATTAATGCGCTTTTTCAAACCAGACACAGCATTATCACCTTCTCCATCGCTCTACTAAGTGTTGAGATCTGAGCGGGCCAGCTGTGGCAGCTGTGTTTCGCCCTTGGATCTCAAAGCTGAAAACTTTCATCTCCTTTGCTGTCTCAGCTGCTGGTCTGAGGCTATGGCCTTCCCATAACTCAAACCAGTTTCAAAGCAACGTAAGTAACCTCTTTGGAATGCTTTTGGAAAACCACAGAAAGGTTCTTTAAAAGTACACCACTTATATACTTTAAATGAATGTTTCCATTTTAAGGTAATAACAGCGTAATGTCGGCAGCCAGTGCATGATATTTAACAACATTTTAAACATAGTGGAGACCTGTGTCTGTCTGTAGGCCAGTTGAATAAAGGAAAGGAAGACTAGAGTTGTGACCCTCAAAATGATCTCAGAGTTGTGGAATCTATAAATTGAAGATTGCGCTTTAAAAAAATTCTATTCACAAAGTACCTTTTCTCTAGTCTGAAAAAAAAAATCCTTTTTCTGCCTTAAGTATCATGTGGAAAGTTGCCACAATCAAAAGAAATGATATCGATTGTCTTGTGTGGCAGGCATCTTGGACGTAAAGGACAATGTCGTAGAGTGACCTTGAACTTTGCTGTCATTGGAATATGGGAAGGCTCACATTGGCATGCATGTTAATATCACTTGGCCATATCAAATTGTCAGTGAAGTCTTTACAAAAACTAAAGATCATTTTAGTCAATGGTAGCATTTGTGCCATCACCCTGCCTGGACCACGAGAAATGCTTTAGCTTCTAATGCCCACCTTGTCGGCTTGAGGGAACTGTCCCTGGAAGGTGGCCTGCTATGACTGCATAGGGTCTTAACAAAAGGGAGACTCCATGATTCAGTTCTGTTTGTAATTACAAGAGCTTACAGGTTAGATTTTTACATTTGTACCTTTCTTACCGGCTCCCCGGCATTCGTGGTGGGAAGAAGCCCCGTACTCATACTAGAGCCCTGGTAGAAGAAAGTAAATCACTGGGGTGAGTTACAGTGTCTGTAGACAGTGCATAAAAGCAAACCCAAACCAATATTTCAGTCTTCAGGAGGTATCTTTGCAAATCAGCAAAGTAGTGTGTGCTGCTAAATATGGAGAAAATAATTCACTGGCCTCAGGAATGCCAAACACATTGTTTCTCAATGATTGACTGCCCGGATTTCTGAGGGTTTCTTTATAATCCCTTGTATCCCCTTATCTAGAAAGGCAGCTTATTGCAGCTACTGCCTGCTCTACCAGGGGATTAGAACAGGTAGACATGCGATCACTTTCCCCTCTGCAGCTCCCTAGACATTACAAATATTATGCCGAGCTTCGACTGACCTGCTCTTGAACCCGTGTCACTCAAAAGTTGTGCTCGCTTGTGTTGTCCTGGCAATGGCCTTTTCTGTTTTGAATGCCCCATCCTTCTGGAAAGTATTCTCTGTGATTCTGTGTTTCCAATAGGGAGTGTGTGTGTGTGTATACATACATACCCATACGTACAAATCATACACAAAAGCATGAGGCAGTGAAAACTATGAAGATAAAGTATTAGCATTGTAGAAGGCAGTATTACACTTGAGTCACGTCAAGTATTTTTACATATTAAAGTAGCTACATTTAAAGTAAATATGAAAAAGATGAAACCAGTTATGAAATGATGTAATTTAACACAAAGTTAAAAATGTAAGCATTCTAAGGCATAGCCAAACAAAGGTTATTGATAAGTAGCTGTTACCTATTTTTCTACTGCCTTCCAATCTGTATGAACTATAAATCTCCACTAACAGCTCCATGTGGTTACTGGCAGTCTTAACAATGCAAGTGTCCATGTGTTTTAGAAACTTGCTTTGAAATCAATCTTTAGGTAGTGTATCTGGGATGCTAGCCAAATCCTGTTTTTGCTTTTTTATTTTCTTTAATCCCCTTTATTATAACTTTCATTTTAACACAGTGGTCTTTCTTCTTGACAAATTAACTTCCTTGTAGACATCTCTTCTCCGGTCGCATTGATCCTCTGAACTTAAGCACATTGCTTATTTGGTGGTTCACTTAACCCTACACCCTCCATTTTCCAGAGTCTGCTTTGGAGGAATTTCAAGGTGTTACTCATACCAAAGTGGAAGTTGAATGCATTAATGATTAAACCCTGAGGCCATCCTAGCTCCTATACCGTTCCATGGGATATATGCTTTCTTGACTTAATTGAAAAATATATAAACTTTTTATTTAAAGTATTAAATATTTAGAATCTAACTATAAACATGCTTTGTGATATTTATAATAAGGAGCCCAGGGGCTTTTGGGCGTTAGAACAACACAGGGAGGGCTCTCCTGCTTAAGCATGGGTTTCCTGTACCCTCTAAATGATTTGCCCTTTGCTCGTAAATCCTTTGCCACGGTCAACACAAAGCTTTGTATTGATTTACCAGCGAACCTTGTCCTGTCATTTCTGGGCTCAGGGCCTTTGACCTTTTATTTGTTCCTGTAAAATTATGGTATATCTCAAACTTCTTTTCTAATGGCTGCTTTAAACTTCAAAAGGCCATGGGCTTCTGTGGGAATACATTGAACAGTTTGGTAAGACAGAAAAAGGTGGTAGCAAAAAGATTGTGGGCAGTTAAAGGTCAGAAAAGCTCTGAGTCTGAAGCAGAGATTCTGTGGATGGAAGACAACTCAGAGTTTAGTTTCAGTCTAACCTGATTTAGCTTGAGTGTCTGGGTAACTTGTGTTAAATACAGACTTAGTTCATGGCAGCTCACGGGCTGATATCGGAAACATAATTAGACTAATTTAAACTTGCATAGTGCATTTAAATGGATGATCACCATTTATTTGCCCCAATACTAGGATTTGAATAGTCATTTGGGTTGCATTTATTACAGTCCTCTTTGTCTAACACACACACACACATACACACACTCACACATACCCCATACCCTACAGTTTCTATTGACTTAAGGTTCAGTAGCTGGAATCTTAACAAATAATATGTGAAACCCCTATGTCAACTTTATTTTTCAACTTATCTCATATTCTGTTTTTCTTAATTAAGTAGCATTTTATTTTATTGGTAACAGGGTCCATCTCAGCAGTTCTTAGCTGTCCTGGAACTTGTCCTATAGACAGACTGACCTTCAAATCCTGGAGTTCCACCAGCCGCTGTCTCCCTTCTGCTGGGATTCAAAGCATGGAACACATGCCTGCTTCTCATTAATTTATTTATTTATCTATTTTATTTTCATATGTATTACATCCCAACAGCAGCTCCCCCCCCCCCGGTCCTCCCAGGCCCTTCCCCAACACCTCCCCCAACAGAGATCCACTCCTCCATTTCTATTTCTATTTCGAATAGAACAGGCTTGGCAGGGATGTCAACTAAACATGGCATATCATGTTGCAATAAGACTAGCCACCTCCCCTTGTATTAAGGCTAAAGCAGACAACCCAGCAGGAAGAAAAGGGTCCCAAAGCAGGCAAAAAGCTTCAGAGGTAGCTCCCGCTCTCCCCACAGGAAGGCAAGCCACACACTCATAGCATATAAGCCGAGGGCCTAAGTCAGACCAATGCAGGCCTCTTGCTTGGTGATTCAGTCTCTGTGAGCTCCTGTGAGCCCAGGTTAGTTGCTTCTGTGGAATTTCTCGTGGTGTTCCTCTGACTCCTACAGTCCTTCCTCCCTCTCTTCCACAGGATTCCCTCAGCTCCTCCTAATGCTTGGCTGTGGGTCTCTGCATCTATCTGTTTCCCCCAGGTACTAGATGAAGCCTCGCCGGTGATGCTGCTGCTAGACTCCTGTTTATGTTATCTCCTATTCTTCCTGCCAATAAACTTTCAATTTGATTTAGGACATGGTTTTCCACCTGACATCTTCCTACCACATGCGCATTTTTCCTCCCTAGGCAAAGAATAGTCTTGAGCTTTGTTTTCTGGAATTGCTTTATGCTGTAGGTCTCTCTATTAAATAGACAGTCAACTAGCTTTGAATTTGGGTAACATTTGTTCCCATATCATCACCTCCCTTTTGTAAAACTTCTGCAGAAATATTATTATTATTGAAGGACACTTGCCCAGAGACATTTTCTTCTAGTGTGTAGTTAGCCCAGGTGATGTAAAAGTGCTGTGTGCATGTGTGTGTGTGTGTGTGTGTGCATGTGTGTTTGTCTGTGTATGTGTGCGTGTGTGTGCATGTGTGTATATGTGTATTTTATGTGTATGTATGTGTGTTCGTGTGTGTATGGATGTGTGTCTATGTGTGTTTGTGTGTGTGTGTGTGTGTGTGTGTTAAAGAATAATTAAATATAATGACATACCCAAGATCTCTGGCAAAGAATACGAAAGATTATCTGTCGAGTATGCTTCAAACTCAGCCTTGTGTAGTTTTTGTCCCTCACCCCTGAGTTGATTTTGAATCTGAAAATCAGGTAAATATTTCTAATTGAATTTTAATTAGTCAAAACATTCTCTTAGCTCAATATTCAAAACTTTATAAACATTACATAGTAAAAGTCTACACACCAGTAGTTTTTAGTGGAACCTTTTTATTACTACTTTAAATTGCAAATCCCTTTCAGTGGTAAACTTAAGCACATGACATAACAGCTTTACTCATTGTATAATATTGGCAATATGTTATAAGCTGGATAATATTGAGCTTAAAGTACTCACCTTTCCTAGTTCTGGCCTTGTGAATATTTATATAATTACTGTCCCTTTAAAAATATAATTATTGATATATTTCCATTCATATTTATATTTCCATCCTTCCCCCTTCTCTCTTTTTCTGTGTGTGTATGTGTATGGACATGCACACGGACATACACATGTGCATGTACAACTACCCAAGTGATGAGGTCAGAGGGTAACTTGGAAGTTTTTTTCTCCTTCCTTCCACCATGTAGGGTTCAAGGATCTAACTCAAGTCATTAGGTTTAGTGAAATTTACCAGTTCAGCCACCTCACCGGTCCACATTATCCCTTTAAATCCTTTTAAGAGGGTAATTAACTTTTTTTTAAATAACAGCCAAATTATTAGTCAGATAGATTTTTATAGTTAAATAGTGGCTAAAACCTATACGCAGCAGGCCAGGCAGATGGCAAAGGTGCTTGATGCTAACACCAAGTCTTGGAATCTAAGTTTGAGTCCCCAAAAGCAGTTCTGTAAGTTGTGCCTTGGCCTGCATATCTGACCTTGGGAAACACCCCCTCAATGATTTAATAAATATAACATACATATATGAACCTATAACCTTGCTAGGTAATACCAGGTTTTCTTTCTAGTTGTTATGGAAATTGTCATCTCAGCAGCAGTGCAAGATAATTTCTGGTTTTCTGATAACTGCACTAGTGTAAAACTTACAACTGTTGAACTTACAAATGTGAATTTCAGAGTTGTTCTAATTGAATTTCCCTTATAGAATGATGTATCATTTTATGCTCTTAAGTATCCATTGGAGTTGACACACATATGTGGAAACAAGTCAATAGTGTATTTTTCCATTCCTCCATGGAAATTATTTTTCTTAGTGATCTACATGAGTTCTTTATATATTAAGGAAATTAGATTCTGTCTGTAATATACTATAGGGACTGTAAATCTTTTCAGCTTAACATTTTTCATTTCATCTTGTGTATTGCATTTTTCTTTTACTTTTATTTGTTTGCAACCCAGAAAGTTAGAATGTAAGTGATTAACTTGGTTGACTTTTTTTTTTTTTAAACATTAATGGCTCTTGTTTTGTGACATTTTAGAAAAGCCTTCCCTACGTCAAAGACATATTAGTTTTCTCATCATTATTTCCACTCCATTTATGGTCAAAATCAGGTAATTGCATCAAGTCAGCTGTCAATAATTCTTGGCCTGGTAATTACTTTTCTGATTAAGCATGGCAAGCTCTTTGTGGAGATGATGCACTTGGTCTGATTAAGTAGAACTGAGCCCAGAGACCCAGCCTCAACAGTTACTGAATCTTCAGTCAACCTAAAGGGTTCAGCAGTAAGAAATGATTTAATTTCCAGGCCTGCTGGGAAGTTAAGTGAATACCAGTTTTCCCTTACACATGTATCTGTGTTCACACTTGCACGCTTGAATAGACAAGGGTGCTAGAGCTTTTTGCTTCACTTATCATTTGTATTTATCCATAGCCAAGCTGAGAATTTGGAGTTCATTGTGTGTTATTGACACATATTATTTTATTAATCACTGACTTTGTTTTATTGGCATTTCATATAGCAACTACTGTATGTAATTCACTCTTGAATAATTTGTTCTCTGAGTGCTAAGGTTTATTGTGATTGGTCAGCTTGATCAAAATTGGCTTTTTGTGTCAAGTTCAGGTTTAGATTTCCTTTCAAGTAAATGTTACGTTACTGTGATTTACTGTGAAGAGACTGAGATTTCATAGTAGCGTGGCTTCAGCAAAAGTGACCTCATGTCATGGTCTTCCCATCTTTATGATTTCGGTAATGTCTGCTCATCTCAGAAATGATTGGAAGGAGTAAATGAATTAAAACAAGTAATACAATTAGCATAGTACATTGTTGATCTTTTATATTATTAGTGGTGTTCAAAATTGTGAAATATAAATACAGATAATTTAATAAAGAATAAACGTAAGTAGAAGATTGAATAGAATCTACAGACTTGTTTATAAAAGTGTGCATACAACCTTGGTCACCTTTAGACATCATCCATCTCACCATGAAAAACCATTTTTTAAAAAAACTCTTGAGATCATATCCTTTTCTTTTGGATGATCAGGACAGCTGAACATCTAATCCATTCTGACCTCATTGTGATTGAAACAGCTGAATCCATCACCCAGTTCTTTGCCTTTGATCATGGTGACAGCCCAAATGAAAGCACTGGCCATGCTATCTAAGGTCCATTTATTTTGGAAATAACGTTTGACAGGTAAGACATAGCTCCATGGTCCGACACTGATGTCTCATGTGGCTTCTGGTAGCATATTCATCATTTAGCTAATACACTTTTGTTATCATTTGTTCCCTGTTATCGCTATGAATGTAAACAGATGATTCATGGGGTCATTTATTCTGAGCCACTGCAGAGAGCTGAGAAGAAGCAGAGGAAGAGGAGGAGGAGGAGGAGGAGGAGGAGGAGGA
>NC_034601.1:64994604-65011776 GCF_900095145.1 Mus pahari
AATGATGAATTTTTTTTTTTTTTTTTTTTTTTTTTTTTTTTTATTTACATTTAAAATGCTATCGGAAGTCCTTTCAGGTTTTGCTTTTTAAGACAGGGTTTCTCTGTGTATCCCTGGCTATCCTGGAACTCACTCTGTAGACCAGGCTGGTCTGGAACTCAGAAATCCACCTGCCTCTGATGAAGTTATTTTTAATATAGTAGTTACATGAAAATTATAGAAGAAGTTGTCCTAGGACATGTTCTTATTTGACAAATATAATCCCTTTTATCTATACTAACAAATATTTTTCATCGATTATAATGCTATAATGCTTCATTAATATGTGTAAGAAAAGGTTACCTAATCCAAACCAGTGAAAGTTCCTAGAGGTGGAATTTATATATGAAATATGTACATACACACACACACACACACACATATGATATACAATAATACAATTTAAGTTAACTCACTGGATAAGATGGTCAAAATTCGAGCCACCATACTTGTGTGTGGAATAGTGGAGTGTAACAGAATGTAGTGGCTTAGCATTTTATTTCTGGTGACCAACTAGAGAATTAATTCTTCAAGATAAATTTGGGGCATAAATTCTCAGCTAAAAGCCAGAGGCAGGTAACAAAATCGGGTCTCCGAATATCTTTGTTAGAAACAGTTTTAAAATCAGCAACAACAGACATGACATTAACCCATTCTAAATGACATTTAAAAACCTGATTTTAATCCAAGGAATTCCAGGAATGTCTATACAAGGGAGCCTGGGCCTTCTGTTTTGGGTTATCTCTTTTTAAGTAAAGATTTATGTTGAAGTAGCAGAATGAAGACTAGTAAGAGGCTTTGTAAGTACCAGAGTCAAATAACAAGCCAAAAAGAGGAGAGCTAGGCTAGATCGGTAGTCATGTATTGATCTTTAAGTACTACATATAGACCATGGTATCTGTCAACGTGACCTTTAAGTATGAAGGGGAGGTCTGGGTTTTTTCTTGTTGTTGTTGTTTTGTTTTGTTTTGTTTTGTTTTTTTTGTTTTTGTTTTAGTTGCAAGCATATTTATTTACAGTTTTTTAAACGAATAAAATTTATTTTAAAATATACAACTTAGTATTGATTGATATTTTTTAACTCATCAAATAATTTATAAAAGTTAAATTCCTCTTAAATATACATGATATCATCTGAAACTAAAAGTAATATGCACTCAAACAGTTTTTAAAATCTATTTGGAACATTAAACATGATAGAAGTAGAAAAGGTTCTCTTATGAAGTCCTCTATGAAGGGAAATTGTGTCAAGTTCCTGATTAGACAGAAACCTTTCTATCTCCAAGGGAGAATACTCAGTGTAACTGTGGCTTCATAGGGGTCTGGGGTTTTTCTGTGGTTATTTTTATAGTTTCCATTATTTATTAGTTCGTAGTTTCAAATGAAAACCCATCCTAACAGTTGCCAGCCTGGGCCCCACAATCCATCCTTATTTTCTAGCACATTCCACTTTCTTGTCGTGCCAAGAGGAGACTTTGCTTCCAACTCTATTGTATGGAAGAAGAAGCTAGTCTTGGAGGAATATAATCTTTTCTTTTTCAACCATGTTGTCCTGTTTACACCCTAAGTCTTAGGGCCTAAGCCAAATTAATTTAGAGTTCTCGTTAATGAGTAGTTACTTAACATTTTTGACCCAAGTTCAGCTAAAAATTTATTTTTCTTATCCCAGTCAGTGAAGTGCCTCCAGGGTAACCTTTAGACCTTTAGATTTGAGAGGTTTTCATGTTTTATAAAGGAATTTTTAATTCCCTAAAACGAAAAAAAAAAAAAAAAAGTGAGTAGATCTGAAAGAGAACCAAACTTCCATTTTCTAAAGGCGTTTTCGAGTATTGGTTTATAGATACATGCACTTAAATATTCAGAGACTTCCGATTAATTAGAATAGGAGACATTATTCAATTTAAGTATTTTATGTTTTAATCCTACTAATATCCCCCATCACTAATTTCTCCATAATAAAGTTGGCACAGAACAATTGCAATGGCTCAGTGCCACATAGAAAAAAGTAACATAATTTAAATTTTTCTTATAAGTGCTTAAAAGTCTTAAGACACACTGTGAAAGATGTCATCTCTAAGCATCTAATTAGACTTTCATTTTGTATGTTAGGAATAATTTTAGTTAAACCCTGAATATATAACTATGGCTTTAAAATGTTTAATTTGGCTGTCTTATTTCATTGAGGAGTCAAAGATTAATCTAGCAGTTAGAAATACACAGAAGCCCACATTTCTCAGTTGATTAAATGTGCAAATTTATAATTTGTAAGTTCATGTAGTTTCTTAGACATTATGTCTGCATAGAAGTGTATGGGCATATCATTTCCCAGCAGTTTTTTTTTTTTCTGAGAAATTACTTTTTTGTAATACAGTCATAAGTACTCCCTGTAGGAAATGTATTAGACAGTATTGTAATATGAAAAAAGTAACCCCGGTGTCAGAGTACATCTTCATTCCTTTGATTTGGAACCATTAATAATGCTGTTTATAAACCCGTGACACTGAATGACTGTCTTAAAAATGTCATGATCCAGTGTCCTGTCTGCAAAGTTATAAATGACATCTCTGACTACTTTTCTACGTCTATACTAGAAAATGTTTATCTTGGTGATTTCTGGGGATAATTCTTTTTTTTTTTTTTTTTTGTATTGATTGCCCTTTGTTCTATGTAGAAAGCGGAATAAGACAACATTTGGAGAATCTTATTAAATTCATAATTTGTAATGGTATTACTCAGGAAGAAAAATTCAGTTCAGTGACATGTTGGGCTTTGGGGGGTTCGAATGGGGCCTCTGTTGTATGAAAAATGAAAACCCCAGATGACAGAAACATCTGCTTAGTATAGAATGGGGTTTGATTCATCTTGTGGTATTGTTCTGTTAGGACAGGCTATTTGGCAAGAAGTGGAAAATCTCATTGTTACACTCTCTGTATTGTTTTCAAAGGTTTATTTGGGGACAACAGTTTCAGTCTAGTTTTAATGGTACACTATTATGGACACACAAAAGTTGACATTTTAAGAAAAAGATTTATTTTCATAATCAATTAATTTGAAGGAAGGAAGTCATATCTTGAACAGATGGTTCATAACAAAAGTGATGATAATATCCCAAAAAATTCGGTAGTCTAAAAAACAAAAAGCCTTCTTTTAGAGGTCAAGGCTAAGAATCTCACTACTTCATTTTAGAAAGGAGGCCAGTCTATCCAGTCAGCCGGGTGTGATGGTACGTAATGTCTTCCAAGGCAAGATACGGAAGATTGTAACCCTTGCCTCTAAAGGGCTGTTTGTAAGTTTCAAAGAAATTAGCTTCTCTCCAGTTAGAACTTCCTTTAATCATCAGAAAACTTTAGCAGAGTGCTGAACCGCCATAGTGGTTTGTTGAATCAGGCTGTTGATTCTTTTCAGTGATGAAATATAAAAACTCACCATGTTGTCATCTTCTTTACATTTGCTGTCTACTCTGGTGACTTCCCCCTCTGCTTATAAAACCCTCACTCTACTGAGTTATTCCTTCTTGTTCTTCAATTTGTTTGAGTTTAGGAACTAATATTTTTTTCACTTTTTTATTTTGAGACACTGTCCCAGGCTAGCCTTTAATTCATTCTGTAGAGGATTTGAACTTACCCATCTTCTTGAGTCAGGTTCCCAAATAGCTGGGATGAGAGGCCTGAGTCACCATTCCTTTCTGATTACAGTTAATCCAGGAAGAGGGTCTTCCTGCATAACTGAGGTTGCCCAGGAACTCACTGTGTAAGTCTGGGTTGGTTTCCAATTTACAGTCTTCCCGCCTCAGTTTCCTAACTGATGGGATTATCGCCATCAGTAGCATGGTGAACTTGTGTTCCCTATTGAACATTGTCTTCCCAAGCATTCTCCACTCTGTCATGCATGCATCTAAATGACTCATGTATTACTGCTCTCTGATTCAAGAATACTAAGGAAAGGACGCATGCTTCAGTTACTGAATTACTACCCAGTGTGGAGTAGCCTATCTTGCCTTTTGCGCCATGGCCAGATATAGTGCCTCTTAATAAAAATGTGTTGAATGAGGGCATGAAAGAAGCCATGAATGACCGAGTTGTCTGTCTGCAAGCCATACTATTTAGGAACAGGATGCAAATGACGAGTAGGTCATGGTTAACCCTCTTCTGAGTTCACAAGTCTCGAGGGCTCTGTAATTGTGGCTGTGCTTTGCTTTAGGGAGAGAGCATATGTGTGTGCACCTGCATAAATATCTGTGTTTATCCAAATGAACAAAGGATGGATCAAAGAAAATATTTTGAGTTTAGCAAAGAAAACGACTGTGGAGAAAGGTTAACATGAAGGACCAGAAATTTAAGATATAACTAACATTTAATTATCATCGTTGAGCTATTGAATTATCATCACTGAGCTATTTCAAATGAATAAAAAGCTAAATGGCTGTGAGCATGTTTTTTTTTTTTTTCATTTTTTTTTAAACCAATTTAAACAACCCCATGGATGGAAACAAAAGTAATAATGTTAACCCCCAAGTACCCACAACTTCCCGGTATTTTCCTAACATTTATGTATTATTTCCTTCAAATGCACCCTTTTCCATTTAGCATTCATTTTTAGTGAATGATTTTGAATAGTGAGTCATGTGTTGAGTGCCACCTCGGCGTCTTTTGTCAGATGGTGTGCTCTGTGTACCCCCCCCCCCCCGTGGAGAAATAAACATGTATGCTGTGTATTTGATTGGCTATTTTATGAACACAAGAGCAAAACTAAGAACCAGCTCAATTTAGATAAACATCCTTAATCTGTTTATTAATGTCCAGTTTCTATTCAAACTAAGTACCGAACAGAAACTAATTGGTCTCCTTTGGATCCTCAATGTCTCCTGAGCTCCACATTTCTGGCATCCTGATCTTCCGGGCAATATGAGGAGATGGAAAAAATTTACAAGTGATAGGATCCTCTGAGTGACTTTAGGCTATTGAGTCTTGGCAAACTGAGTCTTGGGGGAATGGTGGGAAGCTCGCTCCTTTGTCTCCTATTGTTCATGGCTATACAGCGGCATCTTTTTTCCACTCTTACAGCCGGTTGCAGTTTGCTAACTTACCAGAAACCCAGAGAACATGGCTTGGTTATGGGCTGAAATCTCCAAACTGTGATCTCACACAAGCCATAGTGTTATTCCATCAGTTATAGGTTGTGATAATGGAGAACTGACACAATGCTAATTAGAAGAAGTTTTGATTTACCTATGAGTTTGTAAGTTGGCGAAAGAATTTCTGTCTCCTCTCCTTACCCTGTGTGCATGTGTAGGGGTCAAAGGTTAAACTTGTAGACTCACTTCTTCCTGGGTTCTTGGCATTTCATTCAGGGCTCCAAGGTAGCACAGCAAGTTGCCCTTGGAGCCATCTTGCCATCCCGTTACCATTTTTAAGACAGTTCACCTTTGATCTGTCAATTAGTTAATATCTGAAGAAGTACTTTGTTTGGAATTAGATTTATTTATTTTTCTTGTTGCAGTGGGGTGAATGTCTAGTAAACACTTTGCCAGTGAATCTGTTTGGAAGCTTCAGCATTACTAAAGCAAGAGTTGGGCAGAGGGTGGGTCTGTCTATATCCCAGCTGTGGATTCTGAGTTGATTTCTTTTATATTCTGGGACAATTCTGACAAGGAGTAAGTTTCTATACGTGCTGTCTCTACAACAAAGCAGAATGGCCCCTGAGGCCATTTTATTTGGGACCTTGTTTTTAAACCTAAAATCGTGGACTATGGACTCTGAGAATGGCTTCAGCATAGTAGCATGCAAACGTCATTTGTATTATGGTAGGAAATAATATGGCCAGCAACACCATCAGAGGTCGCCATGACAGCACCACTTAAGAAAGGAGGCTTCTGGTAATGGCTTGTTATGATCCAGTGCCGAGAACTGGTTGAAACTTTTAACAAGCTCCAAAGGGAAGATATGATCCTTACACAGATGTCTGAGCCTACTTTTAGATCATGTAAGTGGATCTTTTAGATTCCTGACATGAAAAAAATATCACTAATTAGTTGTATTCATCGATAGTATTATTTATATATTAATATACATTATTCATATATATATATATATATTACATGTATATAATTCCCTGTATGTCCCACATCAATAATTGCCCCTTCTCTCTACATTCATGTTTTTGTTTTGTCTTGTGATAGACTCTTAAAGGATGATACATGATGAATAAACATATCCAGGCTTGGCTTTGTGGTCCCTTGGGTTTATACAGCTACACGATGCCTATATAAAATCAGTAGTAAAACTACTAAATGTAAACACAAGTTGGTGCTTATCCATCACCACCAACTTCTCTGTAATTGATTTTTTTTAAGATTTATTTTATTTTTAGGAACATCATCAGTTTGTTGGTGGTGGTGGTGGGATACACATGCTGCAGGATGCATGCGGAGATCATAGAGCAACTTTATGGAGCTGGGTCGCTGCTTCAATCTTTATATGGCTGATGGGAACAGATCTCAAATTGTTAGGGTTTTTTTTTTTTTTTCCCAAAAAATACCTTTATTTAGTTATGTATCTCAGTGGTCCAGGAGTTTTAGAGCTCTAACCAAAGGATAGCCTTTCAACACTCTAATGAGGAAACATAGTTATTTCCATGATGAAATACGATTATATGACCATGCCTTTAAATCCACCTGGACACAAGTTACACAGGCAATTTCTCAATCACAGCACTTCTTAGAGGGGAGCCAGAACTATTATCTAACGACTCTCTCTTCTCTCAAGGGGGAGCTCTGTGGTCATCGGGAGTGGAAGGAGGCAGCAAACTTTTCCTAGGGGAACCATGAGAGACAAAAATCATTAGCTCGTGATGAAATGGTCATGTTCACGCCTCATGTTCTCTAGGAGAGATGAACTGTACAAAAACATGCGGTCAAGGTTTTGTTATGTACCAAACAGATGTCTTCCTGTGATGGACAAATAGGATTGAAGGGCTGGAAAGATCTAAGTAAACTGATCACCATGAGACAGAGGCCTTGAGTGTAGATCCCCCCCCCAGTGCCCCCCAGTGAAGGGACATGGAGAAAGAAGGATTCCTATAGCTTGCTGGCCAGCCAGCCTAGCCAAAAATGACAAGCTACATGTAGAGAAAGGCAATTCTTTCTCAAAAAATAAGATGGCAAATGACACCCAACATTGACCTCTGGCCTGGGCATGCATACCCTGTGTCTTGCACAAACATGCACATTTACATATATGTAACACAGAGGGGGATAAGCTCCTGGCTGTCAAGCTCATTTTGACATGTCCTCTTATGGAGAATGGCTCCACACAGAGAGATGAGGAGATTAAATTATATTCGATAAGTGTAGCTCAGATCTACTGGGATATCCTGAAGTATCAGAAATATATTTGTTCTTGAAAATGACTGTCATACCTCCAATTTTTTAAGTAAAATGAACAACAAAAAGTTTTATTTTCATTTGATTATTTGCTTATGAAAGACTACCTCTGTTTCAGACATTGGATGTGTTTTATTTAAAAGCGAATTCTACAATGTAGTTACACATCTTTAAATAGGATTGTGGATTGAGGAAAACTTCAGATGGAAGGTAACTATTATGCCACAAAACTTTCCCTGGCTTAAAACACTAGAGTCTTAATGTCTTTCAAGTGAGAAATCCCTTGTATTTCCCCCTGGTTGCAAACCACTTTGCTTTTATGTTATTGAACTTTGCTTAATGTTATTCTATGATCAGCTAAGTGGCTCCTGGAGACACATTCCATGTTATTTTCATCATAAAAGACTGATTGTAGGAAGATATAAAAGTTCTTTTTGTGTAGTATCTAGGAATGAAACCGGCAGATGGCTTGACATACACCAGAGAATATTTATATACTTATCTCAGTGAAGTCTGTGATCAAGAGCTTTGTCATTGAGTACACAACTACCATAGGGAAGGGAAGGAAGGAGGGAGAGAGGGAGGGAGGGAGGGAGGGAAGAAGGGAGACAGAAAGAGTAGAAAATGAAGAAAGGAAAGGAAAGGAAAGGAAAGGAAAGGAAAGGAAAGGAAAGGAAAGGAAAAAAAGGAAAGGAAAAGAAAGGAGAAAGAGACTGATTGATTCCCAGTGGTTTCTGACACAGTTCTCTGCCTAAAAAGCTCTACAACCTTTGTCAAAGACAACAGTTTTCTTGCCTGAAAAGTAAGGAACATAGATTAAAAAAACTCTTAAGTTTCTTGAAAGTTACAATACACTATGTATTCCATAGACACATATTGAAATTCATAAGGGAATATACTGTAGAATTTAAAAACATGTTATATTCTTCATTGATTATTTTTTCCTTCTGTGATGGAAGAATTTGCTTTATTTAGGGTATGATAGAAGGAAGTTTACATAGCAATAATAGGTCTTATCCTTGGATACAGTCAACACTTCCCTAGGGCATTAAACACATGTATTGAAATGAAGACTGAAGTAGTAAATTGATATGTGCCCATCATTCAGTCTGTTCCACTCACCACCTTTTGCCCTATTGCAAATATTGCAGAGTTTGTTTAAAAATCACTCTTTAGACAAGATTTAACCCCATTCTGGACAACCAGTGTGTAGGCATAAAGTATACATAGTGAAAAATACGTTAAGATCCATATTATAGTCTGGCGTTACTTCAACAAGTGGATAGGCTGTCTTTCAGCTTCCTATACTGAGTCTCCATAACTTCTGCGGAAACAACGGGACCTAGCTACAAAGTTTGGTTTAATTTATTCATTAAGATGATTGCATCAAAATGCAATCTATTAGTTGCAACCATGAGATGATGGTTGATATTTCGTGTCCCTTTGGGTATGCAATAAATATGTTGATATTTAGTAAGCTTGAATGTCATTGTTGCTTTGAACTATTTTTTAAATTAGATTAGTGCTTAAATTAGTACATTTAAATTAAAAGGCAAGAATTCAAGTGGCCGAAGTCCCTCTTGGAAGAGAGATTCCCCCCCCCCCCCCCGAGGTATTAAGTACATATTAGTTCTTCTGGGATCTCTGGCTTGTTAGTTGAAGATCTGCACACGACCATACTGTGCAGACTAGAGGGTAATCACATCATTAGAATATGAGCCAATTCCTTAAAGAGAAGTTCTCATCTGTTTCTCTGACTGTACACATGCGTGCCCGCGCGCGCGCGCGCACGCGCGCACACACACACACACACACACACACATTATCCCCCATGCCACCTTAATATTTATCATAAAGAAATAACAGAATATACAACCATTTATATAACATTTAGATAATTCTAGGTATTATGAGAACCACAAAAGGACTTAACATATGTGAGAGGATACATGTTAATCATAGGCAAAAATACCATGTCATATTTATGGTACTTCAGCATGTGCATATTTTGCTATCTGCTGCTGGAGTCTAGAATGAATGCATAATAGACACCAAGTTGACTACGGTGGGTGGGATACCGACACCAACCTATTATTTGAATGTAGGTTTGTCTCTGAATTGGTGCTTTAGGGTTTTTATTTATTCAAGAGGCCACACTATACATTTGTTCATTATATGAAAGAAAATAAAATGATATGGCTCTAAGGACAGCCTTCACTTAAGAGAAATCTTAATAGATTTATAGTTGGCAATATAAGAACTATCATCCGAGACAAACAAAATGTTGGACTAAGGTTCTCATTTCATCTTACTCTTTCAACACAGGATTTGGTATGATTTTCTCTCAGCTTTATGTTTTTACATGTCCTAATGTGGAGATTTCAGGCGAAATTAAAGTCAGCTTCTCCCTATGCTAGTTTCCATTTAGAATTGTGCTTGAGAGTGATATGCATGGCTCGTACCAAAATTCCCTTTTACCTTTCCTCTTTTATTTCACATGTAGGTTCCTAGACATATGCAGATGCACAGGCATGTTTTCAACTACACTATAGAAACACAGCTGCCACAGGGGCTTTGCCAGATTTCGAACACCAGTCACCATGCTGGTAGCCATTCACTGATATGCCTTAGCTGATACACTGAAGTGAATTTGTGATAGAAAGAGCCATCTCCATCTCCCTGTGTGGCCACATGTGGTGTGCATGTGTAGGTTTTATAAGAGGTGAATGTGTTGCTTGAGAACATTGATAATTACCAATGATGACCTATAGCTAAAGCAAGGATTGGGATACTGGAGACTTCTCTGTTGGTAATTCTTTCCCTTCATGCCCCACCCCCCGCATCCCTATAGCAACTCTTATATTCATTCAGTGAATAATTTTGGATCTAAATAACGTGTTTCTAAACAGCCTTGATGATCCAGGTCAACTCTTACAGAGTTACCGACAGTGATATTAGTGAAGGAGTACGTTCATGTCCATTTCACACCTGACATGCTAATACACACGTATGCCTCTTTAATTGATCTCCAGAAACAGGCTTTCCCAGTGTTCTTAAACTGTACAAAGAGTTACTTCTTCTCAGTAACTATTAATTTTAAAATTCAAAATCATGGTATGTTATGACTTCAAATTATGAAGCAAATTACGAAGTTGAAGGGAAAGCTCTCTCTTTTTTTTTTTCTTTTAGCAATAATGTGCTAGTTCATACTAATTATCCCACAGAATGTGTTGTGCCTTGTAACATTCACTGTGAGATTACATGAGATGAAAGCAGTGATGTTCAAAGCCAGGCCGGTCTTTTTAAGAGTCTGTTACTGAAGCAGAGATCCTTTATGTCAAATGGTGTGTTTCTGGAAAATTTAATTTTGCTCAGACAACTTCCTTAATGAATTACATCTGACTTCTGCCTTAGCAGGAAATAGTAAATGTGACAACTCTGCAGCTACCCTGTGAACTGCGCTGTGAGTAGGGTGTGCTCATTTGGTGATGTCCGGGTGCGTGAGATAGTAGACACTATCATTTGGATGCCCTTTTCCACTACGAACCACTGTGAAGTAGGCTGGGTGGATACTTCCACTGTTTCAAAGTCAGCAGAAGTCATTGTTCCTTTTATTTAATAAATGTCCTGAGGACGTTGCAGATTTAAGTATCTCAATGCGGCTGAACTGTGTTAGCACATTTTATATGAAATGATTGTCCCTAGGAGACTATCTCTTTTGCAGTTGGTCTCCAAATCGGATTTACACAAAGCTACAGTCTCTTGAATGTGAAACAGAGATGATATGTAGGTAATTCAGTTTGTCAGGCAGGGACTCTGCTAAACTTCTCATGTGACGAATGACACCTATGGGTCTGTGTACCCACTCTCTATCTTCCTAATAGTGTGATTCGAGGAGCAGAAAAATCAATGGAACACAGTGTGGTTTTGCTTCTCTCTCTGCATTCTGGGAAATGGATGCCTCCAGCTTTTATAAATGCTGCCTGATTCATGAAAGACCCATTTGGCTCTCTTGGAGTAGACTTCTGTCGGGGAAAGAGTATTCTGAAACTCTCTTCATGTGCTTGGCTTCAAAGATGCTTTATTTTCCGTTAAAATCCCACTAGTCTAAATCAAGGGCCGTTTGATGAATAATATTATCGGGCTGGAAACCATTATACTTTGAAGGTACATTTTTCTGCTAACACTAAATGGGTCTGGCTTTCTTTGTTTATTTCTGTTCTTATTATTGGGATAGCCTTTTTGTTTATTTCTTGTTTGTTTTTATTTTTTCAAGATAGGGTTTCTCTGTGTAGCCCTGGCTATCCTCGAACTCCCTTTATAGACCAGGCTGTCCTGGAAAGATTTGCCTGCCTGTGCCTCTGCCTCCAAAGTGCTGGAAATAAATCCATGAGCCACCACCGCTGACTTTGTGATAGCCATTTCGAAGCTTAAGAAATATCTGTGAAATTCAGAATGGGAACTATATGATACTGCCTTGTTATGCATGCCTGTATTAAAACAATCACTTGTAACTATTCAGTTCTGTATATGTTTGGAGAAACTCATGTGCTGTGACAATAGAAGCTTCAAATGCCGTTTATGTTGAGTGTTCTAAAGGAAAATGGCTATTTGTAGGAAAGAAAATACATATAAGAGTGTGAAAAGTAGAGTTAAATATTTATGTGAAAGGTATAGTGTGGTACAAAGAAGAGCGACTCATTTCTGAGCCAATACACAAGCGTCAAGTTTCAAGCAGTAGTAGCAGCAATAGTGGTAAAGAGAAGAAAAGTTATTAAGAAACTTCAGCACGTTACTGAATAACAATAAAAGCAATAACCACTGCAGTTATTGCTACAGAGGCATGGTAACACATTGCTTCCTTGATTGAGGCTCTTTCAATCTTACCCCAATCACAAGATTCTTATATAATTCCTATACAGTGGATACAAATGCTTTCTTTTTTTTTTCACAGTCAACGTAATTTAAGCCAAATTATCAATATTATACACAATATCGTACATGATGATTCTGCCCTAGGTCTGTTTGATGACATATCTTTTTGATGTAAGTTGAATTGTTTTATGACTTCTGACACCGTCTCATCACCATTGTTCTATACTGAAGTGCAGAACTGTATCTTGAGGAGCCATTTTCCACTTAGGGTGACCAGGATACTTTGTTCAAAAGCAGGTTGTAATAAGCATTCTGTCCTGAGAGAAGCACAAAGAGGGAATCCTGTCTAAGGAGCCTTTTCTTGATGACTTTATTGGGTAAAAGTCCTCTAATGGACAAGTTGAATCACTTGCAGAGGGCTGACGATGAAGATTTATGATATATATTTCATGCCTCAAACCAACCTGTTCTTTTCCACTGATGTTCAGTGTTAAACCATTGTATCATCTTTATTAATGTGCCTTAATCAGTAAACCCCACTGTTGCCCAGTTGCCATTCTAGAAATAAGCAACTGAAACACAGTAATCTGTAGTTCATGCTCTTACAACTCTGATGTAGTCTAGATGTGGATATCTCAGCACATCTCTTGGCTAATGGCAGCAAATAATAACTGTTTTGATCTTCTCTGTGTATTTGTACATGTACCTTACACTGCTATAAAGTATATGAGGAGATAAATGAATTATTTAAAATAGAATACTTCTAGGGAATCTGTTTTCAATTTGGTATGCAGGCAAAAATAATATCTAATAGAGTAACACAGATTGAGGAAGAAAAAAGGATGAATATTGAGTAGGCAAGTGTCAGTTTTATTGTGACATGTCTCCTGCAGACTCATACATTGGATCTTGATCTACATCTCTGTCCTGAGAGTTTATAGTACCTTTACTTTCCAAGGGGTCTAGTTAGAGAAAGTGGATATCCTATTCTGGCTGTGAGTCTTGTGGTTTAGAATGTGTGATACCATTTTCTTGTCTTGGTCCTTCTTCCTGGTCCACTGAGGCTGAGCAAGTCCATGCCACAGACCTGCATGCTGCCATGTTCTCTCTTCCAAGATGGGCTGTATCACTCAAAGCATTGGCAGTAATAGAATGCTCCTGTTTACTGTTTCATCAATCATTTTTCCAAAGAAAGGGAAAAGTAGTATGATGTGGCCCATGAGTAGCTAGAGAAAAAGATGTGTCATGGGGAGAGGAGAAACAGCTCACGTGTTCAGAGATCGTGAAAGAAGCATGGGGACATAACTTAGCTGGTAGAACACTTGTCTACTAGGCAGAAGCCCCCTCGGTGCCATATTCTATAACACATAGCCGGGTATGGGAGTACATGCCTGTAATGCTAACGGTGGGGGATGGGGAGGTAAGTAGGAAGAAGCTCAGAAGCATCCTCACCCGTGTAGTGCATTCACTCAGCCTGGGTTACATGAGATACTATCTTGCCACTGCCCCTTTACCACACAAAGAAAGATCATAGTAGAGAATAGTCATGGTGGTATCTGGGAATGAGGACAAGCCAGACCTCGGCGACCAATCTTGAAAATGTCTTTTGTCTGTTGAATGGTCTGGAGTGTAAAGTGAAGGCATAACATGATTTCTATCACTTCATTTCCAGTGGATGACCATTACAGTGTCTTCACCTACTGGAGTTAAGATGTTTGTTGAATTTGAGAATGTATCAACTGGCTTTTCCGTTGTTGTTGTTGTTGTTGCTTTTTTTTTGAGTTAGTACACATAAATCTTTTTTTAAAAAAAAAGTGAATGTAGAGGGTGGCCTTGTTGGATGTCAGTGGGAGGAGTGGCCCTTGGGCCTGAGGGTGTTTGATGGCCCAGTGTAGGGGAATGCCAGGGCAGGAAGACATGAGTGGGTAGGTGGGTGGGGGAGCACCCTTACAGAGGCAGGGGGAGGGGAGATGGGATAGGGAGTTTCCAAAGGGAGGGAAAGGGGAAAGGGGAAAACAATGGAAATGTAAATAAAGAAAATATCAATAAAAATACAAAAAAATGGGAATGTGAGTTATTTCAAGTGTCTCGATGCTTTATATATGTTATAAATATTTACCTACCTAATGAGAGATCATTGGAATGATATTTTCCATATATTTAGTGGCAGTTTAGGCACACACTGCATAAGAAACACCAACATTGAAGAAACAGCTGAGGACCTGTAGCCATGACCATCCCAAGACGAAACATCCCAGAAAGGAAGAAGACCACCTTAAATCATCATTATTATTTTAAAGAGTTTCCATGGGACACAAGAAGCTGAATCTTCACTACTGAAGACGAGGCAAAGTGGGCTGATTAAAAACAGCAGAATTTTGTTTTTGACTTTGGAATAAAAGGCCTGAATTGTTACTGAAAAGCCATGAAGCTCGAAACTCTGGAATTTGTGGTGAAAGGGTATTGAAAAGGAACAGAACATTTGGATTCATGTTTCATGAAATAATTTGTGTGACAGAACTGCAAGGCAGTCTGAGGGGAAATTGACATAATTTTTTCCTAGGACTGGGAAAGGGCAGATAAATATGTCACTGTTAACAAACGCGCCATTGTGCATGAACAAAGCATAGTCCACTCAAATTGGTAAATATTAATTTTCAATCATTGGAAGAAATTTGTCTGCATGGTAGAGTATAAGCAGACTTGTCTTCCTTTTTCAACATTCCCGATTTTGGTTTTGGAAAGTCCCTCAGCTGAACCAGAATGATAGAGGCAGGTAGTTTTTATTTCTGAGAATGATTGGTTCTTTGAGAGAAAAGAAATTTGCCATGCACGCTGGGCATACATATCATGCAGTGCGTGTATTGTCCTTGGGCAGCACATATAATCTAGCTCTTTGTGGTTTAGTCAGTCCATACAGAAATTGTCTGTTGGATCATGGAATAATGGAAACTTATGGTGTAGTCTATGATGTGTTTGGGGACTGGTTCTTTTTCTCCCTCCCCGTTGCATTATGCTTCCCAGAATGACTAATGTGAATTTGCTATATGGATTGTGTCTGAAAAGTGTTTAGCTGGCTGAGAGAAACCACATCTAGCAACTAAAGCAAGAACAGAACAAGAGGCCCTATGGAGAGTTCTCTGCGTACAGTTTAAGAATGCTTTAGTTGCTGCTGTATTTCCTCATGCTGGGCTTCCTTGTACCTTTAACACCATTCATGACCCTCAAGTCAAGCTGGGAATGTAGACAAACTGATTGAGTTGGGAATATAGTACAATAATTTGCTAATAATGTTGCTAGAGGTAGTCATTAACAAGTGGTGTGTGTGTGTGTGTGTGTGTGTGTGTGTGTGTGTATGTGTGTATGTGAGTGTCTGTGTGAGTGTGTATGTGTGTGTATGTATATGTGTGTATGTGAGTGTCTGTGAGAGTGTGTATGTGAGCAAGTGAGTGTGTATATGTGTGTGAGTGTGTGTGAAAGAGTGTGTGCATGGGTGTATGCATATGTATGTGAGAGTGTGTTTCTTTAGCTCTCTTCTCATACAGCACAACTCTGAAGAGGGCGCCATGCTGTCCCTTGATGGACCAGTGCAGGGTTGACTGTGTTAGCTCGTGAGGAAGGCGTGGTTGTCTGTTTTCCTTCTGTCTAAACTCCCGCTCCCTGCAGAAGCGATGATGCTTAAACCTCCCTAAAGCTTGGCTTTTGTACCTGGGGAATGGGACAAAGGTTCCTGGGGGAAAAGCAGTTGCCATAGATGTCTGTGAAAGTTGGTTGCAAAGAATTGAATTATGTAGAATTGAATTGAATTAAATGAAATTTAGGCCGCAACCTTGCCCTTGCTGGGCCGAATCCAAGGATTCATTATATGCTGTTATAGGAGCTGGGGAGGAAGAGGTGGTTTCTGCTTTTATTTTCAATCTGTTGACAATTTATAAGCAATTTTAACAAGTTTGTAAACTGATACCTAAAACCCATAGCATCGGAAAAGCTACCAGTTCTAAGGAAAATGGGAAACGTTATAAAAAGGCAAATTCAAATAGATTAAACTCTGTGAAAGGGATTGTACAATTGAAATGACAGAGCAAATATTGGTGCCAGGGCACAGACATATGATCATTTCTATAATTTTATACAACTGGAAGTTTATGCTATATTAACTTTTATATAAAAGTTTACTTTTTCTTCATATATTTTATTTTCTTTTAAAAATACTGGAGAGGAGATACTAACTAGCTTGAATTGTTTTCCTTGGGGGCCAGAGAATGCTACCCTATACTTAGTCATCTTTTAATTCAATAAATATTACAAAGCGGTTTAGATGATATCTCTACGTGTTTCTCTGTATGTGGGTCTGGAGGAGTTTGACAGGGAGGGAGGGGGGGAGAATAATGCTTACATTTTAAAAAGAAAAGGATACGACAGCACATGTTAGCTTCCTAAGGAGACAGAGGTTGTGATGGCTCATTGCCACCGAGCTTCTGGTTTGAATGATGTAAGAGTCGGTCTGCTCAGCAGTTATTTGTAGCAGTTTTAATATAGTTACAGATCAGTACGTGGGGCTCCTTGATGCGTTGAGGTTCTTGGCAGAGAGGCTTTGGATCTAGCCACAACTGAATGGAAGCATTCCAGAATGGGGAGCTCAAATCCTAGTGTAGATTCGGCCTGTCAAAAAATGAATGATTGAAGTAAATCAAACCTCAATTAATACCATGTCCCTTTAATCCCTCATATCGTATGCACATCGATCTCTTCCAGAATCTGACTTCTGGTACCATTTTATCTCATACTTTTTGAAAACATCTTTTTTTATTTGTGTGCATGGTGTATGTGGATGCTCGTGTGTGTGTGTGTGTGTGTGTGTGTGTGTGTGTGTGTGT